>NC_137833.1:8876001-9058501 GCF_963921795.1 Nannobrachium achirus | reverse complement strand
AATCTGCTATTTTTGAAAAATCATGAAAATTAGAATTTTGACCCGATTCTATAAGTGTCTTTTGAATCCTAAGATTTTTTGTCAGCAATCTGGCTAGCCATCGTCAAAGAAAAGGTCCTTTTCACTTAACTGGAGCTCAGTTAGTCTGTTCTTGAGAGACTACCATGTCAGTGGTTCTCAAACTTTTTCATGTCAAGGACCCCCAAAATGATATGTATTTGGCTATGGACCCCCCCATCTCAAAATATTTAGTTCCAGGGACCCCCAGAAGCAAAATTTGAGTTAAGAATGTTTGCTTTAAAAATCCATTTATTAAGATTTGCACACATTTTCACAACTTTTTCAAAAATAGCAGATCTACAAGCTTGCAGCGCGGCACTCGGTGCCGCACTGTGAGCTTGTATATCTACTATTTTTCAAAAGCTAAAGCATTCAATAATTCTAGGCCTAAATGGGTTTAATCTAAAAATGTGTGTATGTGTGTGTATGTGTGCGTGTGTATGCGTGTGTGTGCGTGTGTGTGCGTGTGTGTGCGTGTGTGTGCACCTGTGTGTCCATCCATTGGACCCCCTCCTCAGTGTGTTGCACGCGGCCGTAGAAGTGCACAGGCAGCATGTACTCAGGCCGCGCCTTCTCCCAGGGGTTGCCATAGCGCAGCCAATCATCTGCCTCCTCCACCTGAGAGAGGAAACCTAGGGTTAAGAGTTTTACCATTTTAGACGGCGTTTACACGACGCCGTTCCCATGAGCATTCCGCAAAATGAAATGTCAGATATGCCTTCCGTTCAGACGACAACAGCATTTTTGGGTGGAAAAGTTGACAACGATCCCCCCTCGCGTCACCATATGCAACAGCAGAAACGCAAGAAACGACAAATCATGTGACGTCATGGCTCAACGAGCAGACTACGTGCAGCCATGTAGCCATGGTGATCAATGTAAACAAGGAAATGGAAGCGGTCAATCGTCTATCTGTGCGTCACCGCCACCTAGCGACGGGTGTGCACATTACATAATGTTCAATGTTGGTGCATTTCATGTAGACGCACAATAAGAAGTGAGAACGCAACGACAAGTTGCTGTGTTTTCTCTGGGACCGTTGTCGTCTGAATCTGTTTTTTTCTCTATCGCTAGTTGAGAAACAGTGCACTAAATGACCTGGTGAACTATGATGAGGTGGAAATGTTGTCAGTTACTGGGATGTGGGAGGTCAAGACAGTTCCACAGAAAGAGTTAGATAAAATCTCAAGAAGGGAAGGTGTACCGGATTGACTGGATGTGGATGACTCATCATTATTAGGAAACGTGCCCATGTAATCGCAAACAGTATGTCTGCTCATAAGGTACAATTGGTAGATCAGTTAACATCCGTTAAATATACGGTTAAGCTTATTTTAGGGGTCGGGGGCTGAAAAGGTTGAGAACCACTGTTCTAGGTTAGGAGCCGTGTATACCTGCCATCCGTTGGTGATTTTCTGGTTGAAGATTCCAAACTCGTAGCGGATCCCGTAACCGTAGGCTGCCAGGCCCAGCGTTGCCATGGAGTCCAGGAAACAAGCTGTGTAAGAAATGTGTTGAAATGTGTTATCTTTCATTTCTATTGTAAGTAAAAAATGTGTATAGTTGGCTTGCTAGTTCAGGTAGAGATACACTGGAGTGAGTCATACCACACTCACCACTATGTGTGTATTGTAACTGTGTAACTGCATCAAGCAGAAGACCTTTCTTTGCAGAAATAGACGATCTACAAACTTACAATGCGTCACTTTAGGACGCATTGTGAGCTTGTATATTATGCTTAAATGGTAAATTGTGCATTTATATAGGGCCTTTATCCAAAGCGCTTTACATAGATTGTGCATTACATTCATTCATTAACACACACATTCATACACTGATGGCAGAGGAAACCATGCAACTAGGGGTTCAGAGTCTTGCTCAAGGACTCTTCCACACTAACTGTGGGGGAGCCCGAGATCGAACTGGGAACCCTTCGGGAACCCTCTGTGTTCTAATGACGTTTTCTCTACCCCTGAGCCACTGCCACATTTATCCACAGAATTGGGACACTATCAAGCTCGGGTTCAGTGGTTAAATATTTGTCTTCTAATTGTGCCGAGCAGGGAACGATATATGCACGGTAAGCAGAGCCTGAACGCCAAAATCAAATATAACACTCACACCTGTATTTACAATTCAAAGACAATGCCTTCCAGTCCATACGGGAGTTATCGGCAGGGGTAATCAATATGTCCGTACAGACAGTTGTGTCCATGGCAAGACCTGGTTTTGTCCGTGGCAAATTCTAGATGCTTTTACACACCATTTATAATGTTTGTATTTTGATCAGAAGGCCTAATTACCAAACGTCAGTCTCCAGGTTTTCTTCCGAATATGTATGACACTGACTCAAACATTTTATTTTCAAGGACCCCCATAACTGTGAGAGAGGCTAGCTCTTTTGTGTTTCTGGTAATATTATTGTCCTATCATATTGTACGTCCGTGGCAAAAAATACAATTTTGACAAAAATAATGTCCACCACAAGCCAGCATGGTGATGATCCCTGGTTATCGGACAGAATCTGAGCTTTCGGAGAGTGGACACATGGGGTCTCTCGCTGGCCTCTGACTAACTGGGGTGTCCAGTGTAAAAGCATTGTTCGAACCCATTTGGACCCATAACACCTATCATATACGTTGTTATACCTTTCATATTGAAACAGGTTGTTATGTTGGGTTAGAGGAAGAAGAGAGAATCTGCCAAATGTGTGATCTTAATGAAATAGAAAATGAGTATCATTTTGTTCTGTATTGTCCCTTTTATTCGAGATCCAGAGAAGAGTTGTTTAATAACATTGACAGTGTTTATATGTCGGATATCAGTGACTCACAACTTATTAACTGTCCGAAATTCGAAATTTTGGCAAACTATCTTGAGAAAGCTTGGGAAAATAAAAAGAAATGTACTTATGAATATTGTAAACTTGTTTGAAAAGGTGTCATATATAATCCCATGAGGGATGGGCCACGAGGTGGCATGACACTTAAATAAAATAATTCATTCATTTAGACATGGTGTGTCCAAAGTGCGGCCCGGGGGTCAAATGCGACCCGATGACAAATTCAATACGGCCCGCGGCTTCATTTCCTAAATAACAGAATTTTAGGCAGTATCTGCAGCTTTTCCCATACTGGTGTCGGTATGGTAACAACTCTACTTACAGGGAATCAAACATTCCCCCATGAGCAACCAACCACCTTTAAATGGTAAGAAAACCTCAAGCGAAGGCTACATTTCCGGTATCCCCAATTAGATGTACTTGAACGTTAATTTGTGGTTGGGGTATAAGGGGATAAAATGTCTGTGTTGTGTGAATCACTGTATGTACCTGCGAGTCGACCCAGTCCTCCGTTTCCCAATCCAGCATCCTCCTCGATGTCTTCCAACTCCTCAATGTCTAAACCCAACTACACACACACACACACACACACACACACACACACACACACACACACACACACACACACACACACACACACACACACACACACACACACACACACACACACATTTTAACATCTTTATTTGCATTCACATTTAACAAGAAGTTCTTGAACGCAAACAATAGTGGATGAGCAAACTTGGAAGAAGCTGTACAACAAGTGCTAGGGTATAGGTCATGGGTACAGGAAGCATCGCCTTCTCCATATATGGCGACTGCCAATTATTGCAGACACTGAACAGAATTTTGCCAATGCCTTCGCTCTTGGCTTGGGCATGCCTGCAATCTGCAGGCCCCTCACTACTGATTTATGGACATTACCAAGGCTTCCAAATGCAAACACCAGTAGTTTACACTTGTAGCCAAGTTGTAAGATAGCATCCTTAAGACGTTGGTACTTAAGTGCCTTTGTAAGGAATGCCTCTTCCAGACTGTGGTCAAATGTACATGCCACTTCTAAAATGGTCACTTCTCTACTGTCCTCATCAACAACAACAATATCTGGTGTGTTAGCTGTGACATCTGAAAAGGCATCATTTTCATTATTGTGCGTGAACATGGCAATTGAAACACGTGAGTGTGTATACATGTTGGCAGATGATGAAACATATGAGCGTATGTCCTTAGCTAATAGGTCAACAATTCTGTCGTGCCTAGCAATGTACATTCCCTTATATACATGACAGCCATTAAGAATATGTGACAGTGTTTCTGTAACTGGAGTGTGTTCATGGTGCAGACAATGAGGAGGAAATGTGTTAGGGTACCACAGGGAGAGATTGAGTCTCACACACACACACACACACACACACACACACAGCAGATACGTCATAGATGAATACGTTGTTGTGAACTTGTGATGATATTTATGGAGAGAACATCAATATACAATGTTATGTTGCAGACAGTATTGTTTTCATTCAAGTTTCTTACATGGCAGAATTCAACAATATGGCTCCGGATTCTCTGTATTTATTATTAAATGGAGTAAAGGCCCATTTCCACTGGGCGCGATAAAGATAAAAATAAGTATCTGACGTCATGACGTGATAGCGCGGAAAGTGATCCAAACAATATTGTTTATGGCTATTGTTGTCTTTATCGTTGTGGTGTGGATGCTGCCATCCACTTCAATTGAGAACGATGTTTGTTTTATCTTTATCTCGCCCAGTGGGAATGGGCCTTAAGACTTAACAGCTTAAGGACAAAAATGTGATCTCTACACTGAATGAATGATTCTTGTTGAAACAAGTCAAATATATCATCACAATCCATCAATGATATTTGCATATCATCATTGTCGGGTAGAGACCTCATACGTCCGAAACTGTTACTTTTCCCAAATTCAAATTCAAAAGCAGCAAAGGCAACAGATCTACAAACTCAAAACACGTTGCGTTCCGAGCTTGAGGATCTGCTACTTTTGATGCTTTTGTGTGACGCAGCAGTGTGATCAAGTAGGACGTTAAATTACGGGACAAAAATAAGGTTCAAATATGGAGGAATCTGACCGGCAGTAACGATATGTACATATTAAGAATACTAGGATGTTCAACCATAGAAGTTGGTTGATGTGTTTATATACCATACAAGCACACGCACATGCGCACACGCACATGCGCACACACACACACACGCACACGCACGCACACGCACGCACACACACACACACACACACACACACACACACAATAAGGATGGGACGATAAGCGATATTATCGTTTATTGTGATAAAAAACACTCACAATAATCATATCGTGGACATTTAATTGATCGTGAAATCGTCCTCCGTCATGCACTGGGATCAATTCACCTTGTATTTGCAGAGCTGCATATCCGTTACCACTTAAACCTCTATTGGTAAAACGTACTTATATAATTGCCAAATCTCTTTGCCAAAAAATAGCCGAACTACAAGCTCACAACGCGTCGTGAGCTTGTAGATCTATTGTTGGCAAATGTTTCGCCACAGGATAATGGATTTGGATTATCGCGATAATATCGTAAATCGCGATTTCTTTTGTCACAATAATCGTGATATGCAATGTTCATATCGTCCCATCACTATACACACACCCACCTGGTAAATGGCCTCATCACAGGCATTCTGCAGACCCAGGTTGATCATGGTGTTCTGGAGAGTTCTGCCCATGTAGAACTCTAGAGACAGGTAGTGGACCCTCTGAACACACACACACACACACACACACACACACACACACACACACACACACACACACACACACACACACACACACACACACACACACACACACACACACACACACACACACACACACACACACACACACACACACACACACACACAGCTTTAATGAGAGGAAAGGGCAGAGAGAGCGAGAGGGACAGATGAGGAAGTAAAGAATGTTTTAGATGGAATGTAAAAAACAAATGGCTTTTGTTTGTGGATACGTTATGTTGACCAACCTGTATGTTAGAGCATGTTTATACAATACAACTAAAACAACAGTGGTGGTGGTTGTATTTGTATCTCTCTGCTCTTTTATTGAGACATTTACAATAGATGCTGTACTCTGAATCACTACTGGTTGACAAAGTGGTACTGCCTCGAAGGCCAAAACTCAATTTTAAAATAAGGCAGACAGCAGGTTCTATTAGCGTGTAAGCTAATAGAGCCTGTCTGCTTGCTTCCAAATTGAATTTCAGTGGTACAAACATCAGCACTTACAAATGGGTATCCCGTTTCCACTCAAGGGGAGGACATTAAAGCTACCGAGTGCCGCTTTAACCTATTTAGGCCTGAGGCCGATTCTAAAAACCCCTTACTAAATAGGTAAAAGCACAGTGATTCTTTCATGCCAGTGTTTCCCAAACACTGGGTCGTGGACACATTCCTATGGGTCGTGAGCAAATATCCTTTTTTTTTTTTAGGTTTCCTACGACGAATATATTTATCTTTCAATGTGTTAATACAAGTTTAACTATAGCTTACATGTGCAACAGGTGGCCCCGGGGCCACATGCGGCCCTCACCTTCACTTAAAGGACCTACACCATGAATTTTCACTTTTTCTATTTTAAAACCTTTTTTTGGGGTCCCACTGGCACCTTCTATCCTCACAAAGTCCTATTTCTGACCATTGTGTCTTTCTCTGGTTTTGGGGAAGACAGAGATGAAAAGCTTTCCACGGGTTCTCAGAACAGTGCTGTTCTGAGAGTTGATCCGTGTGACGTCACACGGATTCTTTTTTTTCTCAAACATTTTTTTTCAAAACATTTTTTTTTTTTTTTTTTTACTTTTTTTTTTTATACATAAATACAATGCAGGTGGGGTTGATTGTCTAATGTAGATTAACTTTCTGTAATGTCTGGTCTAGCAACGGTCGCCCTGTGTCATTTGACAGTAGGCCTATAACATACGACATAGGCCTACAGTAGGCTATAATCAGAGCTGCAACATTATCCTATTTTTGTATTGGCCCAATATTAACATATTTGTTGTCAACGTGGGGTCTGGGGAGGAGTGAAGAGGAGGGGAGGGGTGGAAAAACCCCACTAGATGCGCCCCTGAGCAAACAGAGGCCGTTTTGGTATTGCAGCTGGAGAGCCTCATTATAGTAGAGCTAGAACAAACAAAAAGAATGGTCAGAGTGTTTGTTGAGGGTTAAAACCTGTCTAAGACTCAATGAGCATATATTTATACAAAAAATATAGTTTTAAAAGCATGGTGTAGGCCCTTTAATGAGGCCCGCAGGTTAATATCGGAATAGTGAGATGTTATTGATTTCAGCTGTTACAATTCCAAACAAGCAAACATAACCCGCTTTAATTTGCTTCAGTCCATATTTGTAGCTTAATGACTAGTACTAGTCTTTTTTTTATGCCCAATGTATTTGTATTTAAGTTCATGATAAGAACATAAGAACATATACATGCATTTGGAATTAAATACAAATGTTACTTTTCAGGATTCCATTATTTCCATATGGAGTGAGTGTGAACATATGGTTGCCCTCTCCATCATCAAAGTTGCCCACCCCTGCCCTGGTCTATAGTCAGGTTATGCAATACCAGGCCTGGGTCCAACTAGGTTGGTCATTCTAAAGCCATGCAACATTGTTGCAGTGCAGGGGCCCGGGTGAGCAGGGCCGGTCCTGTGTGGGCCAAGGCAGCGGGAGACTGAAGAACTCCTTCATAAACCAAACAATAAATCGGTCCTGTGTGGGCCGATGGCAGTGGCAGACTGAACTCCTTCATACACCAAACAACGTATCGCTGCTGAAAAGTAACAGTTTTGGACATATAATGAGGTTTCCAACCGACAGAGACGAGATGCTATGACAGTGGCTCACAACCTTTTCCGTGTCAAGGACCCCCAAATTAATAAAGCAAGCATTTGTAACTCAAATATTACTTCAGTTTTTTTTTTTGTCTTTTTCTTTTCACTCATACTGTACACAGAATGCAGAGAAAGCAGCAACTAAGATACCAGGTAATCCATGAACCTAGCTTAAAAAATAAATAAATAAATACAATACTTCTGTGAACTACAAAAACAAACGTTTTAAAGCTTTTAGATCAGCTATTTCTGCTTGTTTCATATTTGAAAATGTATGAACACTTTTCAACAATTATTATGACAAAAATAATTGTGATTATAATTCATTTATAATTTATAACTAAATAATTACAATGATGCAATAATTGTGAGAGGCCTAGAGACTAGAGTGAGGTGGAGAAATTGCAGTTCTGACTAGGGCTGTCACGATGGTTACACCCCGCCATTCCGAAACACCGCCATTCCGAACATTGAATTCCATTGTTAGGAACCCTAACAACCCTAACCCTAACCCTAACCCTAACCCTAACCAACCCTAACCCTAACCCTAACCCTAACCCTGTTTCGGAATGGAGGTGTTTCGGAATGGCGGTCTGACACCGTCACGATTATGACATTTTACATGACGATTCATTGTCACTCAAATAATTGCAATTAACAAGTTAATTGTGAAACAATTATGACAGTTATGTCAAATAATTGCGATTATGTCAAATAATTGCGATTAGACGATGATGTAATAATTGTGACAGGCCTAGTTCTGACTGCGTTGGGGAGTTCACGGTTGCAGTAATATCACTTCAGAATAAAACGTTATGCATCAGCATGAATGATGCTTCAGTAAAGACTTTTTCTAAGGCCACGACCCCTGACAAAGCTGACACAATGGAACAGATGCTGTTCAGACACCAGACAATGAATGTGCATAACCTCACTTTAACCCCTGCTAGAGTCCTGGATGAGAAACACCTTTCTGCAGCTCATCAGTTCCAAAACTGAAGTCATACTCTAATAGGAACCCCACACAGGCCCACACCAGATTAGGGGTGGGCAATATAATCGATATGGCAATACATTGCGATAGTTTATTTGCCAATACTGTATCAATACTTCAGGCCATAGTATTGCGATATTTTGAGGAAAATAAAATATGTTCCCATGCATGGGACTAACGGTAAAGGTTCGGTCCTGAGTCCTGACACTCCACTGCCTCTAGATGTTGCTGTACTATAGAAGCTACTTCCCCTTCCCACGGTTCAGTGAGTGAGGTCTCTCGAGAAAATGGCTGCGAACAACGAAAATAGCATTAGAGCAGCGCCTTCAGCTTTTAAAGCTGATATATCGCAATAGTATCGTATCGCAAAGATTCGCAATATATTGTGATACTATTGCATCGTGACCCAAGTATCGTGATACGTATTGCATCGCAAGATTCTTGCCAATATCCACCCCTACACCAGATGTACAGGCACATTAGGGCCATAAGCCCCTTTTCCACTGACATGGCCCGACACCACACCACACCACTCCACACCGCCCGCTTGTGCCAGGTATTCCACTACAAGGACCTGGGTAGTGGTGTGAAAGTGGTACTAAACGTGGTACTAAAAAGTATCCAATCCAGAGTAGGTCTGAGCTAGGCCAAACAGGGCCAAACACTTCATAATGACTGATCACTCACTTTTCATTTAGACCAACGTGATGTCGTTATAATACATGATAATAGATCCTATTGTGTTATAATCACTGTTCTAATCTATTATAGTGTATTATAATTATCATAGTAATATATTGATACGTTATAGTGTATTATAATTAGGGCAGTTGTAATACAAATGTATATTGTATTACAATCACAGTTAAAAGGGTCACTTTGTTTCTTGTGTAATGGAAAATGTAGATATATTTATGTGGTGTGGTGCGGTGTAGTGTCGTGTCGTGTAGTGTGGTGCTTAAGCTGCTCAAAAAGGGGCTTTAGTGGCTGGTCTCATGTACAGTATATGGAGTTGGCTCTGTGTGATCTTTTTTATTGCATTATATTCAAATGGTATTTGTCCTTCCCTGGCACCCTAAAGTAATATGAGTCTTCATTGTTAGCTTTCAAGGTGATGACAGATGGCACCCGAATTCAAATTGTACTTGATGGCAACACATCTATTTATACCTCACTTCCTGTTATCTGAGGATAACACTGAGGATGATCAGTTGGTCGAAACAAGTCCGTTGTTTCTGTCCGTGAGAGCTGAATAAAATGCTCGTGAAATGCTAATCTGCCGACGCTGGTGAAATGCTAACCTCTGTCCCCTTATGGGGTCGCGGACGCCAGAAAAGGATGCTCTTGCTGTAAAAACACCCCCCATAACCAGCATCACCTCCTCCGGGCAGGGCCTTCCCCTTTCACCAGCTGTCACTAATTAACCTGGGGGTAAAAATTGACCGTCACCTGAACATTGACGCCCACCTCAGAATTATTGCACTCAGGAACGGAAGACTCCCAGTTCGATCCCAGGCTCCCCCCCAGAGTGTCAAAGTGTCCTTGAGCAAGACTTTGAACCCCTAGTTGCTCATGATGAGCAGGTTGGTGCCTTGCATGGTTTCCTCTGCCATCTGTGTATGAATGTGTATGAAATGCCTAGGTTTAAACTTTGTTGGCCAAGATGAGCTGTTTGATGGAGGGAGATTTTCTTATTTGGTAGATGTTATGCAAGCTATTACTTCTTGAACACTTCATTCAGGGCTGGGTTACTGCCTGCCTGGGTTAAACAAGGTTATACATTCAACAGCAGGGCTGGGTTACTGTCTGCTGGGTTAAAAGCCAGGTTATATATTCAACAGGGCTGTGATACTGCCTGCTGGGTCAAGCCATGTTAGGGAGCGTGTCGCTGTTACTACATGTCATCTTTTCGACACCCGACTCTAACCCTCACCCTAACCTCTGTGGAGTGAGTCGCTAACCCTCCGGTCTAAATGATGGTCGTTCGAAAGAGCACGATTTTCCCGCCATGTTATACATCCCACAGCAGGGCTGGGTTAACGTATTGCCTGCCTGGGTTAAACCAGGTTAAACATCCCACAGCAGGGCTGGGTTCCTGGCTGCCTGCCTGCCTGTCAATATATATTATACAGCTGTAGTACAAAAGGTTTACAAAACATACATAAACCATTTCAGCCCTCAATACATTTTGGCCATTTGAAAATAGCTGATCTACAAGCCCACAATGTGTCGCACATTGGCCTTGTAGATCTGCAATTTTCAAAATATTTGTATACATTTGAAAATGGGACATTGTGCATGATGAGAACTTTTACTTGTGTTACTTTAAGAATTTGGATGCAAATAACAATATACTTTTGTACTTTTACTATTTTCTGATATTTTCAAATAGACTAAATGTATATAGGGCTGAAGTGGTTAATGTATGTTGTTGTCTTGTAATAATGATTCAAATCTACAATGTAACTAGTAGCCTAACTAAAGTTATTAAATAATTGTTAGTGGAGTAAAAGTACAACATTTTTGCCTCTGAGATGTAGTGGAGTAGAAGCCAAAGTAATGGAAATTGAAGATAGGCCTACTCCAGTAAAGTAAAAGTGTCTCAAAAGTATACTTTAAGTAGCCTTACAACACTTAAGTAAAATTATTACAGTTACTAACAGTTGTCAACTTTACACCAACACTGCTGCTTTGACTTCTTGAACACTTCATTCATGCCACCACTGATACTTGTTGACTTCCTGAATGCCTCCCTCTTGGCAGAGCTGGGTTACAGCCTGCCAAGCTGCCAGCCAGTGCCAGGGTTCAGCCAGGTCCTCGCTCTCCCCTTACCTTGGGGTCCTTCTCGTAGTAGTACTGCTGCGTGCGGATCCAGCGGCCCACCAGGTGGTCCCTGACGGTGTGCGCCAGGGCGAAGTAGTAGTCGCGGGGGGTGGCGACGTTGCGGTCCTTCACCAGCGTGAAGTGGAGGTGTCTGTTGAAACTCCTCTTCAGCTCGCTCACATCTCCCAGCCCGGCGATGCCCCGCACCGAGATCTGCCTCCTCTTGTCCGCGTCCGAGAGAGGAGGCAAAGACATGATCTGACCAGAGCAGCGCTTTCTCCACAACAAAGCTGTGTTGTTGTTTACAATGAGCTTTGGGTGGTTGTTGTTGTTGTTTAATGAGTGTGAGTGTGGGTGTGCACTGTGCAGTGCAGTTACAGTAGGCTACTGATGTTGTTTATGTGGTGGAGAGGAAACTGTTGTGGAACGGACCGGGAGTTGCCAGGTTTTGAGAGACAAGCAAACAAGGGAGATACTTCAATAGGTTTCCTGTGTAAATAAGCCAAGTGCTTTCCTAGGATCTCCTTTTAGTTGACATTGTACCAGTGAACTGTACCGTCATGAAACTGTACTTTTTTTTCTATGCAAACTTCTAATAAAGTATTCAATCAGTCAATGAAAACAGGCCCAAAGCCAAAGAGAGCGGTCTAAATATAGCACATCTACAAGCTTGGGAGATTGTAGATCTGCTATTTTTTGTAATAATAACAACAACAACAACAATAAAAGGGTCTGCAGACAAATAAATATTGATTGATTGATTGATTGAAGAGTTTATTAGAAGTTTGCAATAGAAAAAAAAGTAGTTGGTACAAGGTCAACTGAAAGGAGATCCTTGTAAGCTTTGCGGCTTATTTACACAGGAACCACTTTATGTATCTCATTGAAAGACAGACGGATAGAACACAGTAGGCTTATGCAGTAAATATAAAAAAGCCGATCTACAAGCTCATGATGATACGCGTTAGGAGCTTGTAGATCTGCTATTTTCCAATGAAAATGTTAACCTTTTGTAATTATATAAACGGTGGTCTCATGTTTTTCTGACGATATCTACTGCATAGTACAGTGTTCTATCCGTCTGTCTTTCAATGTTATATGAGATATTACATAAAGTGGTTCCTGTGAAAAGCTACTACACTTTAGAAACAATTTGAAAATATATATATATAATAACAAGCAACTTTCCAGAAAAAAAAAGAAAAAAAATCCCTAAGTCGCTTATAATAAGCGGACATGGCAACGCTGACTAGGAGAACGACTCGAGGAAGTTTTTTCCCACGCGACACGCATCGGGCGCTGAGCAGAGACCACGCCCAACGCGGAAATACTTCTCTCGCCGTTTTTGGCCGATATTAATAATTAATAGTTATTGACCGCGTCGTCTGAAGCGACCTTGAGGCCCCGCCGAGCGAGCTAAAGCGAGCGAGGTGCCGTGCAGAACGTTGTGAATGTTGATTTTGTACCGATAGGGACAGAATGGTAAATAATGTTTAATTTAGGCGAGAGCGTTTGGCCACTGGCAAATCATCGTCATACTTGAAATCATCACAGGGCACCCTTGCACTGAAGCTCCTCCGAGGAACTGAGATCGGAGTTGCCAGGTTTTTTAGGGTAAACAAGCAACCAAGTTTCCCCCCCCCCCCCCCCCCCACTAAAACATGATTATCAGGTATTATGATTAGACTTGAAGTTGGAGGAAGTTTTTTTATTTTTTTTAAAGTTGCAAGTTGCTTTTTTGCTGTGATTTCCCCCCACTAAAACATGATTATCAGGTATTATTATGACTAGAAGCTGGGCCCCAACTCGGAACAATGTAAATAGGGAATGAATGCCCCGCCCTTTAATGCAAACCCCATTATACCTGTTTTCATAGGACCGGTTTTGACCATTTGTCTGCCTGTGTCCATTTATGCCCATATATGGAGAATTGGAGATATCTGTATCTGTCTGTCTGTCGGTGTCCATTTTATGTCCATATATGGAGATCACTGCAGTTATAGTTCTGGGTCCATTTTATGCCCATATATGCCCATATATGGAGATATCTGTCTATCTGCGTCCATTTTATGCCCATATATGGAGATCTCTGTATCTGTCTGTCTGTGTCCCTTTTATGCCCGTATATGGAGATCTTTGTGATTCTGCATCCATTGTATGCCCATATATGCCATATATCTGTTTATCTGCGTCCATTTTATGCCCATATATGAGATTTCTGTCGCTTTTTCAAAGAGATGGTCAAAACGGGTCCTATGACAACAGGTATAATGGGGTTTGCATTAAAGGGGGAACCGGCACTGTGTCTGCAACACAGTCGGAGGCACAGACAGATACAGAGATCTCCATAATGGGAATAAAGGGACACAGACAAACAGATGGAGGAGGAGACAAACTTAATGCAAACCCCATTATACCTGTTGTCATAGGACCCGTTTTGACCATCTGTTTGCCTGTGTCCATTTATGCCCATATATGGAGATATCTGTATCTGTCTGTCTGCGTCCACTTTATGCCCATATATGGAGATCTTTGACCATCTGTTTGCCTGTGTCCATTTATGCCCATATATGGAGATATCTGTATTTGTCTGTCTGCATCCATTTTATGCCCATATATGGAGATCTATGCAGACACAGTGCCAGTTCCGGAAAATCCTGATGTCAGACATCAGAATCCGAACCTTTCGTGCTGGTTCCAGAAAATCGTGTATCGGGTCGGGTCGAGGCCGAGCACTGCACTACCTGCTGCGGTGGGGAACGCACGTGCCGAATTTGAAATAGGGAATGAATGCCCCACCCTTTAATGCAAACCCCATGAATGCCCCACCCTTTAATGCAAACCCCAATATACCTGTTGTCATAGGACCCGTTTTGACCATCTGTTTGTCTTTGTCCACTTATGCCCATATATGAAGATCTCTGCACACACAGTACCGGTTGCGGAAAACTCTGATGTCAGACTTTATGCCCATATCTGGAGAACACGCGTGCCGGTGGGAAGAAGGGTTCTCGAGATACGCGGATTACATACATACATACACATTCACAGAGATTTTGTGTTGACTCATGTGGCGTACGTGATGTCAGAGCCTTTTATGAAGTGATGTCACAATGACTCAGCGCTTGCGCCGATTTCCTCCGGAACAGCCTGATGTCAACAATCAGCTCTGCATAAGGAGATTCCGAACGTTTCGCGCCGGTTTCGGAAAACCGCGAGTCGGGTCGGGTCGAGGCCCGGCACTGCACTCCGCGCGGCGGCGGGGAACGCGCGTGCCGAATCTGAAGCCGGTGGGACGAACGGTTCTCGAGATACGCGGATTACAAACAAACAGACAGAGATTTGTCGCATTTATAGATAGATTAGACTTGGTCTTGGAGGAGGATTATTATTATTTTTAAAGTGTACAGAAAAGTGTTAAAATTATGACTTTGTGTAGCTCCTTTCAGAACCTCTCCCTCCGCTTTGCAGCTCCGAGATGAGGTTCCTCACACAAGCCATCCTCAATCTTTCAGTTGCGGGGAAGCTCCTATACGGGTCGATTCATTCTCCACTTTTAGAGCCTATAATTTATTTAGGTTCAGCTCCGTCTAACTCTAAACTATGATACGGCGTCATTCGGAGCCGAATTAATGACGTTACCCGCCCCCCCCATCCTCTGAGTGACACCATAATGCCATAACTCAGAGTCTTGAAACCTGGTGTCTGGACAAATTGGACAATATGGACGAGCTGTAATTGTTGAAGCCCACCCCCTTTTACATGTCTGTTGTTTCTGCCCGCCCTAGCGGTCGCTTCTCGCCCTTAGGGCATCTTACTGGTATGGTATGAAGGGAGGAGATGATGTCATTATGTCAGTGTATTTCAATTGGGGGTTTTGCCCCAGAGGCTTTCAGCTTTCAGGAAGAAACCAAAAATACACAGGGAAGACATATCTGCATATTTATAACCACACCTGGGGATCTGTTAGAGTAATGTTAACTCCATAGACACATACAAAACAGAAAAAAAAAGTACAAAACTATGGCACCTTCTTAAACCCAAAATAGTTGATTTACAAGCTCACGTGTTGTAATGTGATGCGTGTGACCTTGTAGAGCTGCTAATTTCAAAAGAAAATGTGAACATTGTGTAATAATAAGAATTATTATTATTATATGCTAATAAAAGGGTCTGCAGACAAATACATCCTTCACATGAAAATGTTTGATAACCACTGGTTTAAACAACATTAGGAAGCAAGCCCAAAATAAGCAACTACCCTTTAGAAACAAGCCTCCACCAAAACCTACCAATAGGCCTATTTAACAAGCAACTTTACAGAAAAAAGTCCCGAAGTCGCTTATAATAAGCGGACATGGCAACACTGACTAGGAGACAACCCTCTTATTGTGAAAAGGGGGGGGGGGAGACAGAAGGGGTCTGGTGTGGCTTTGGGGCAAAAGGGAACAGTCTAGATTAGAAAGATCTACAAGCATAAAGAGGGAACAGATAACCTAGCAAATTATCCAACTTCTAAAGATGACAAACAAAACTCCAGTGCGTAGGCCTACTAGGTCTATAGGCCAAGGTTGCTTATTAATTCATTTATTGCAATATTTTCCAGAATTGTCAAAATAAGGCTGCTATTAGAGAATGTAGTTCAAATTCTCTAAAATAAAAGTTGTAAAGTAAAATCTTAAAACTCCTAGAACGCTTTGTTCACACTGACAAATGTCATGGTGCACAGTGGTGGTGCAGAGACTGGACAACGGAGATGACTTTATACAATATTTAATGATAGCAAACTGTATAGGCCTGCTAGAAAATGTCTCCTCTCTGACCTAAAATCAGCCGTTGAAAGCATTTGAAAAAATATGCAGGGACCCCATTTAGTTGGGGCGAATCCGATACTTCCGTGACCACGAGAGCAAAGGTCCGTTTCTCAAAGGATTTGTCATCTAGGAGGGCTATTAAACAAATTTGTTCGGGGTGTATTTTTTTAAAATGGCGGGGAAAATGTTTGACAGCTAGGGTAATTTTCAGTCTCATTCACTTACTATACAGTACTATAGCCTACTATAAAGGGGGAAAAAATGACTCCCAAACAATCTGCTTTAAGTGGGATGTGAGGGGTCAAACTAGGGGATTTTAATTATTCTGAATCCATTGCAAGCATTTGTTTTGCATGAAAAACATTCCTTGGGCTAAAAAACGGACCCCAAAGAGACTGAAAATTGATGACTCATCACTAAACCAGTGTTTTGTTGAGCGTTTTTTAGCCCAAGGAATGTTTTTCATGCTAAAAAAATGCTTGCAATGGATTCAGAATAATTAAAAACCCCTAGTTTGACCCCTCACATCCCACTTAAAGCAGATTTTTTTGGGAGTAAATTTTTCCTTTATAGTATAGTGTATAGTAAGTGAATGAGACTGAAAATTACCCTAGCTGTCAAACATTTTCCCCGCCATTTAAAAAAATACACCCCGGTCCAAATTTGTTTAATAACCCTCCTAGATGACAAATCCATTGAGAAACGGACCTTTGCTCTTGTGGTCACGGAAGTGCCATAAACAAACCAGCTAATTCGAGATTGTTACGGTGTGGCTCTATAGCAGTGATTCCAAATTTAATTTCAAGGACCCTCAGTTTAATAGGCATTTTACCACAGGCCCCAATTTGATCTTTTTATTTTATTTTATTTTTAATTATCTTTGGGACCCCAAAATTTGCTGTCTAACTCGGTACACACTCAAGAGTTACAGACCCACAAGGGCTATTTGGTTAACCTATCAACGATTCTGCTGGGGACCCCCTGGCACCCACTCAAGGACCCCTGGGGGTGCCCAGACCCCAGTTTGAGAACCACTGTTCAAGCCTGAGCAGGAATAAATTCACCAGGTGAAGATGAACATGGTTGTTTTAATGTTTATTTTCACGGTGGTCTTGACATGACAGTGAATCCATAATCGCTACAACACAAACACCATTCAAACAAAAAAAAAGAAAAAAATGTCAGGTATAAAATAAGGAAACTTTATCCTGATTTACTTTATGCAGATACAGTATATGGGATTGAGTGACACGAAATATTATGACGAGTGATTACAATGACATTTAACATTTGCATAGAGCTTTTGATAACTTTGTATGACGCATGCTATACCGTTTCCTTAAAGAACTTTAAGTCAGGTTTGATCTATATACTGTAAATGCAACAGGTTTATACCTATTAGAGGTTAATGGGAACCTGGGACAGTTCTCATTAAACTGCTCCGCCACCAACATGTGGAATGTCCCACTACTACAACATTCATCATCCAAGAATGTGCAACACTGGTTTCTTTCTAAAACTGGTTTCAGGTAAAACATGGATGCTGATGATGACGACGGTGCACACAGACAGGTAATGAAATGGTGAGGCCAGACCATAGGGCCAGACACCAGCAAAACCTGCCGTGTTTTACCACACCCCAACCCCACACTGTTGAGACATTTCATTAGTTCTTCATGGACAGCAGTGTTGTTCATCCATCCATATATGTATATAGCAATTCCAGAAACATTGTCCGTCTGTGTTTACGCCCGTAGCCAATCATGGGCCACAGGCTGTGTGTAACCGTAGCCAATCAGAGGGGCAAAGGGTGACATCATAATATCAAGACATGTATAAGGCTGCATATCATTATCTATCCAGAAGGGTAAGGATCCCCTGGTATTTATCAACAAAAGTTCAGAATCAAATAGTATTTCAGACATTTTAATAAACCCGTCCGATCTCTAAACTGGATAAATACTGATATGCAGCCTTATATATATGCCTTGATATTATGATGTCACTCTTTGCCCCTGTCTGATTGGCTACCGTTACACAGAGCCTGTGGCCTGCGATTGGCTACGGGTGTAAACACAAACAGACACTGTTTCTGAAATTTATAAATAGATCTGGAATTTATAAATAGATAGAAGATATAAGCTTGGTAGCATTATATCCAGCCTCGGTCACAGCTCCATCAGTTATTGCCTATGACCTCAGGTAGAGAGATACACTAGGCTGAATGCAGGGAATTCAACTACTATGTACCGTATGCATATAAATTAATAAACAATGTTGTTTTAAAATGTTTGTCTAAGTTACACAAAGAGACTATGTTGTTTGACTGAAACATATTTAAATATACTGTGTATGCATGCGTGTGTATACATACATATACACATACAGCTGAGTATACTGTACAATATAAACACATTCATGCATTAATTCATCTTTACTCACCTGGCACAAACACAATATTGCTACAGACTGTAGGCTACAAACAAGGACACTGTTTTTCCAGTCTTCAACCGGACCTGTCAAACCAGTCCAGTTTTCTTCTCTTGCTGAACATGTGAACTGTTATCTTCCCTGCCATTACATCACATCACCACAAGATGGCACACAAACCCCCTCTCATACTGTATACTATATACACATAAATACAGCACAGCACCTGTCACTGCTCTTGAAGTAGAATAGATCAGACTTTTGACCTGGTACACCTTGAACATAATAGGGACATGTACAGCTATGTGTACCTATGGGCCTGCTTACTAAGCCTACTGATGCCATCAATCCACCAATTTGGTGATATGTAGGCCAGTGGTTTTCAACCTTTTTCACATCAAGGTCCATTCAGCATTTGAGCGACGGTCAGAGCACCATTGGAAGAGATTTGAAGAGGCCTCTCAGACCACAAGCTAATAATGTTTTGATGTCATTGGATTTTGTCCCCAATTCCACGCTGTATTTGATGTGGTACCATAGGAGAGATAAGAGGCAAACATTAACCAAAATAAAACTTTTTCTATATTCTCTAATTGTGTAGATTTCTCAAGTAATGCAGTACATTTAGTAATGCTGACATTTATGAGTTAAGAGTTCTATAAGGGTTTATTTGGTAACAACTATCGTTCATTTAGCTGAGGACCACACGGAAACCCCTCACGGACCGCTGGTTGAAAACCACTGATATAGGCAATAGGCCTTTGAGACATGGATGGTGGCTACTGGTTAGGATCCATTAATATCATATCAAATTTAAATACCAAAAATATCAGACCATGTCTACATTCCTCAGAGGGAAATGCATGAAATTAATTTAGTCTGACCAGAAGCATGGATAAAACATTGAATGAGCAGTATATGAAACAGAGGCACAGAGTCATATTAGTTCCAAAATAGAGGGTATGTGCATGCATTAAGTGAATGGCACATCGAGTGGCAAAGTGAGTTTAACGTCGTTTAATGGAATCAGATAGGGCTTTTCGGTTTGGATGTATGGGCTGTCAAAGTCAGAAAGTATTTTTTTTGCCACTCAGTAGGCGTCCCGCATTAGGCCGCATAACATGTATGATGATAATGTCACATGCATACCCTCAATTAGTTTTAGGGGTAGAAGGCTTTTTGTCATTGGAAATATTCAAGCAGTTCAGAAGATCCTTGCTGTTGGGCAGAAACCGTATCTCCATATTCTAACTATTAGTTTGTATTTGTTTTCGTAAATTACTACTTGATCATACTACAGCGTCACACAAAAGCATCATAAGTAGACAGTGAACTCTGACAAGCGCTAAGAGTTGAGGCATTACATTTTGTATAACACAGTTCTATTGTGAAAATAGCAGATCTACATGCGTTGTTAGCATGTAGATCAGCTATTTTCACAATATCTGCCTCTAATATTTGACAATTTAGCTAATGTTTAATTCGTAATTTTATAGGTATTAAAAAGTCATTAAATTGTCACTTTAGAAATACACTTGAACCTTATTTTGGTTTGTTTACTGTTGTGAGAAAACAATATTGCACATTAAGTTAATCATCTGGGGACCCCCCAAAATAATTTGGGGACCCTCCTGGGGGTCCCGACCCACATGTTGAGAACCAGTCTAACGCCATAATGACTATATTATACATATATTCCTCCTCTGTTAAATATATACATTTTCATTTGAGTTAAAAAGAGGGAGAAAGATGTTTTCACACATATAGATTTGTTAGATATTTTAGTTTCTTAACTATAATAGCATTTACTTTTTGAAATGATCTCAATACCTGTGAAGTTGTGGACTCATCCTGGAGGATCACCAACCTGCAAGAGAAGCTTCTCACCTGGGTTCATTCCGCCTGTTCCCGTCTGACGGCTACAACACAACGGCCAGACATCCAAGTGGAGAACATTTCAACACATCATCATATCTAACAAAAAACCGACACTAAACCAAACGCATGCTCAGTATAAAACATTCCCTTTGAAGCAGTGTGTTTTAATTCTGATGCTGGGGTGCCCCTAGAGCAGTGGTCATATTCCAGTCAATAAACCGAAAACTGATATGTATTTGGTCAGGGACCCCTGTCTGAAAAGAGTTTTTGCCACCCCCTCCCCCAACCCTCCCTTTAAGAGAACATTTTGTCAAGATCGATCTAAAAACTCACATTGCAGTGAGCTTGTAGAACAACCATTTTCAACTACCTTCAGTGTTTAAACTGGAACCACTGCCCTAGATGTTGCTGCCTGTTAGAATATTTAACACTCCCCAGGACTAGGAGAACTTCTACTATAAACTGCCGTTAGCATATACGGTTGAAAAGCACTTTTAATGCATTATAATTAAAAAGATTAATATTCATCTGTGTATCTTCTTTCATGTATAAAAATATACGGTAAGATTATTCACTTGCTCATAAAACATCACATCTAAAGTGAATACATACAATGTTGCATGCAAGACTAATAGTTGCTTACCTAAATAGTCATGGCATCATCTTTGAATATAATTTGGCATCATCTTTGAATATAATTCAACAATAATCAATTGTACAGCATGCTGTTATAGAAAAACAAACATTATTTCATTATGTAGTTTATTGAGACAAAACCGAAGTACATATCCGTCATGATTCAACTACGTATGTTTCTGAATGATGAGCTAAGACCGACAATTCGGGAATACTTTAATAGAATTGGCGTTGGATTCGTTGGGGCATTACTCATCACAAATTAAACCAGCTCATTACAGTGTCTACCCATCACAACACCACAAATAACTAAATGAGATAGATATACACACATAAAAGAAGAATTCTTCCTACTAGTTTAAGACCCATTTTCTACGTGTCAGCCAACTGGATTAGACCTTTACATCCACTTTAGCTAGATAATTCCATCTTGCGGTATGTTGTTAAACCGTTCACGTCTAAAATTAAGTAAAGAAGAGTACAGCGGAGAGTAGACTATCTGACTGCAATTTAAAATAAAAAAAATAAAAAGGACACTTTAATTGTGAAGTTTGTTACTCTCCATCTCCCACTTCTCCAGAAAATCTTGCAGGTTCAGGTTGAACAGGTCGATCCCCTTGGACGACAGGTGAACCTGTCAAGGAAATTTAATATGATGTGAATATTAAAATTAACTCAAATGTATTTTACCCACTGTGAGTCACACCCCACAACATACCCCTGTTAGCCCCATTGAGGCAACATGCTGGTTACACTATACCCGGGTATTTTTAATGTCAATTATACTTCAAGAAGTCTGAGTTGTTGTCTACTAACAATAATGAGACAATGTCTAATACATATTCCTCCAGAAAAAAAATTGATTCACAAACCCCGTCAGCGCGATAAAGCCCCGTGTTCGAGCCGCAGCGGATGTTGTCGTGGGTCAACGAGGTGCCGCCCAGCTCCGTGATGATACTGTGGATGCGGCGATTCACCGTGGTCCGCACCAGGTCGACCTCGTGTGCGTCTACCGAGTGGCGCCACACCTTATGCGGTTTTAAAAAAGAAATCAGTATTCAGTATTTCATGTATCATTTTCATTTGGCACATTCCTCATTAGTGTGTTGTATTAATCTGTGCCCTTTTTGTATTGACACTTTAGTTCCTACCTGCCTAGGTGCATAGGGGGACAGGTAAAAGGGTTACGCAGTTCAGTGTTGTTGGTTAACGACTTGTGTTTCAAGTACGGCTGCTGTGTTGGTTCAGGCTGAATAAAGAAGATATTATTGTTCCTACAATTGTAGCCCGCTTATTCCCACCATCCTAGAAGGACTGGAGAACGCTACCTATTGGATAAAAATAAGGGGTACACACCCTGCGGGGCAGGATGTTGGACCACACCAGCAGACACTTGGGGCCGAAGATGCTCCGCATGGAGGTGAGGTCGTTCTTGACCGAGGCCAGCAGGTCCGTGGGGCTGTCGGTGCTCATGTCGTTGCCGCCCAGGTGGATGATCAGCACTTCGGGGTTGGGCCACTTCACCTTCAGCTGGTGGAGCAGCGGCAGCAGCTGGGGCCAGGTCATCCTTAAAACAGAGATTCATTGCCGAATTCAATTTAAACCTGCATTTTGGTCTAAATCAGTAGTTCTCAAACTTTAAAATGTCAAGGTCTCCACTTACCCCTGCGTGCCCTTCCACGAGATCATCACGTTGTTGGGGTCCATGCCCAGCTGCATACCTACCTCCGGGGACTTGGCCCTAGACTCGGCCCAGTACACCAGCGAGTGGCCGCAGATCCACACGTTCTTGGGTTCACTGCTCTTGTGGCCTGGAGGAGACGTTGGAAAGGAAAAAGGTCTGAGTTTACAATGCTCCTCAATTTTTGGTCCTAAACAGTGGCTCTTATTAACCAGTTTCAAACTTGCGAAAAACCGATGTTTGCGTTCTGCGTCCTTGAAACAATGACACATTTACATTAGATCACACACACCAAAAAAAAAACAGAAGCTACAATTTAAAGAATGGTTTGGGGGAGAATAATTTCAGCTGGGAAGAGGACTGAAATGTCCTGATCACAGAGATGTGGTTTCTTTCTACAATCTACTGAACCTTAGTTGTATCTAAATATAAGTAAAAAGTCCTGTATGAGTGTGGTTTTAATATGAATCACACTACAACTGATAAATAAGCATTTTTCTAATGCCCTGCACTGCCGTTTCATAACCGATCGTGTTTTGACATATCAAATAATCAGTTTGAACACCTTGCATCAAATTGTTTGTATTCAATACAACAGTGGGAATATCATAGTGACCTACATTTATCTTCAAGGCCTAACATCGCCATTTACTTCAAATCAGTATGGCCATAAATGTAATGATCAATTCTTCAATATAGCCAGCAACACTGACATACAGACTATAAACTACTGATGAAATATTAATGTTAGGATTTGAGCCCTTTAAGCTTTGCTTTCTCAGATGACCAGGCCTATACTATACATTTTAAGTTGCATATTTAAACATCCCCTTAGCCGTTAACGATATGGCATCTCATGTGTCAACCATAGCTTTATCTACAGTACACACAGTATAAACATGATGCAATGGATAACATTTTCAAATCCAAATATGTCATATTTCGTTTCAAAAACAAAACAAAAACATGATCAAGATTATATTCTCTAACTTGTTGTGTACACTTCTTTATACTTTGACTAAACTGAAATAAAATTCAGAGTCCAGCATGTAGTGTCAAAATAAAATGGAATTCATTAAATTTCATACTGGAAAATAAATGTGTACGGGAACAACGTCTAGTTAAGTTTAATTATACAACATCACTAACATTGATTAGGTGGTGAATCACCGCCAAGCAAGCTAAGGGCAATCCATAGCCCAGAGTTATAATTATTTATTTATGCATTCATTTCCATTTATTTTCCGACTACAGAGTGGAGCTCGTCCTTTCCTGTCTAAATCAAACTGAGCTAAAACAGGTCTAGGCTGTTCATCCATCCAGTAATGATACAGAAACTATCCAATGTGAACATAGGTTACCTGAACCAGTGAACAGGTGAGGCTTGGAGAGCAAACGTAGTCAAATGGGAACCCTACTGCGGTCAATTCAGTATGCAGAGCGACGAGCAGGACTTGCTAACATCGACTTGTTTATGTTAGCATGCAGAAACACTTACGATCTCAATCTATGAAATGGTATTTACGTTGTGGATAAGAATATCTGCTAAATGCCTAAATACAAATTAAAAGGAGAGTCAAAATATAACTTTAATACAAGCATTTAACAATTCTAACTTTTAGGATCAAAAGCAATTATTTCTTTTATAAACTAGCTACATATGACACTAATCTCCCACGCTGGTACCTACGCAACCTGTACGTCCAGTATATGCTACACTAAATCTATGAGTTTTACAAGCCACCATAATTTACATCATACACTATAATTAAAATATATGAACGCATCTAATTTAGGAATGAAACGAACTTCAATTTGAGGAGAATACAGCAATGTAGAAAGATTCCTAGCTAATAAACATTTGACGCCGACTAGTTTTGTCTACCACATGCAGATCTACTGTACAATGATGTGCTTGTGAATGTTTAAACATATATAAAATATTAGAGAAATAAACTTAAGTCAGATATTGCGCTGTAGGCCTATTGCACTTCCACAGGAGTATTTGTTGGGATGCGCAGACTCCTTGTGAATCATTCAAATAATTAAAATACCTGCCAACTATCATCGCAAGCATCGAAGTAGGGCTTTTACTTTACTCTTCTTGGTCTTCCAATAAATCCTCTATTTTCTCGTCAACAGGGAAGAAGGGCTACTCTGGCTTCTTCTTCTTCTTTCGTGTATCATCCTCAAATGTCCAACTCAGTATTGTGTAGCCACGCCCTTGTCTCTGGTCCCACTTGGAAGAGGCCAGCCTCTGAAGGTGGTTTGTACAGGGGGCAGGTGTTAATTATGTGCTCTACAGACTGCTCAGGCTCGCCACACTCGCATGTCTGCCAAGCCCCACTTCTTCATTGCTGATTTGAAGCAGCCGACTCCAGTGCGCAGGCGGTTCAGTAGAGTCCATTGCCGGCGGGGTAGGTCCTCTCCCTCAACGCCAACTCCCGGGTCCCAGATGTGGCGGTGGATACGGGAGGGCCCAACCGACTCCCACTCCTGTTTCCAGGATGCCGCCAGCCACGCCCCCGTGGACATGTCCTCCGGGATGGAGCAGAGCATCTCTTGTGCTGCCTTGTTGTAAGGGTGGCGGGACTTGAGTCTGTTTGGAGGCTTTATGTCCACTGTGGCGTGGTGCAGGATATGCCAGTCGTGTATCTGGGCTTTCCTTGCTAACCTGAGGGTTGCAGCCTCTCGTCGGAGGCCGGCCGGGGCAATTCCTGCAAGGACTGGCAGGTAGGAAACAGGAGTGGGCTTCAGGCAGCCAGTTATGGTTTGAAGGGAGTTGTTTATTACGGAGTCTACCTTTTTGACATGTGGGCTCCTACACCAGGCTGGGGCACAGTATTCAGCTGCCGAAAAGACTAGGGCTTGGGTGGAAATTCGTAGTGTGGTGGCAGATGCTCCCCAGGTCGTACCAGCAAGACGTCGGATGAGAGAGACCCTTGATGTGACCTTGGCCCTCACATCTCCAAGATGTTGTTTGAAGGACAGTGTTCTATCTAAGCGTACCCCTAGGTATTTTGGGGCTTGCTGGAACTCCAGGCGCTTGTTGTTAACACACACGTTAATTTCCCTTTTTGCCTCTTTGTTATTGAGGTGGTATGATGCCGACACCGTCTTGCCTATGCTGAGCTGCAGGCGCCACCTTCGGAGGTAGTCAACCAGGATGTCCATGTCCTGATTAAGACCGTCCTCCATTGCCTTCCAGGTTGGTTGTCGCAGCATAATGGCTAGGTCATCTGCATACCCATACTTCCTAGATTTTGTCTCTACTCTGGCGCGAGGTGGGCTTGTCATGCAGATCAAAATGACTGCAGAACCGGGTTGTTTTCTAAGCTCAAAGGCTTATGACTCAGATCCAGTGGTTCTTAAGTCCAAGTCCTCGGGAACCTTAAGTCCAAGTCCTCGGGAACGAGACAATTGCATTGTTTCTCTTTTATCAGGTAGTTTGTTTACAATCACTTGGCATCTAGGGCTGGGATGCTTTAGGATTTTAATGATTCCGGTTCCGTAACGATTCCCTCTTAACGGTCCGATTCCATGATGTATCCTCCGGTTCCGGGAATCCAAACCCTAGTCCAAGTAGTAATCCAGATTTCCAGGTCTGGACATTGGAGATCATACATGGGCAACTGGCAGCCCCACCTTCACTTAATGCGGCCCACAAGTTAATATCGGAATACTGATATACTGTTGATTTCCGTAAACATGACCCGCTTCAATTGTCCAATGTATTTGCATCTATGTTCATAAAGTTAACATAAAAACATATAAATGCATTTTAAATTAACTTTTCAAGATTCCAATAAAAAAATCCCTCAAAATAATTCAGGATTCCAATTTAAAAATAGCGAAAATCTACCAAGATGAAAAGATGTCGTAGTACGGTGCATTTTAGCTTGTAGATCGTCTATTTTAGCCATCTTTGACTGAATATGCAATCTGGAGTGAGTGTGGAAATATAGTAACCCTCTCCATCATCAAAGTTGACCACCCCTGTTCTAGATTTAAAGTTAATGGTAATAGCTTGGATGTTAACCTATCCGTCCGGCCAGCAGATACTCAAAAAAATAACATGACTTACCCACAATTTAATGACTGAATCGAGTACATTCTCCCCCACCAAACAGGGAACAAAGTCGGGAATACAATACAGGTCTTAATGTGGCTTTCTTGAACATGGCTTAGATTTTTTGTTAAACCTTGCTAATGGAATAGGAAATACAGACAACAAAATCTAGGCTTGAAGTTTTAAGAACATAACACCTACAATGCGTTAACATATCAGAATGATAGTGTCCAGCGATCATTACATCACTATCACAACAAAAAATTAAATTTATTTTTAGTTAGCAATTTAAAGCTGCAATCCATAACCTCTTTGTTTGTGAATAAAACAGAGAATGTTAATACAATCTAAAACAACCGAGTGGGCTGGGGGGTGGGTCTCTTCAATTGAGACCCACTCAATTGCGGCCGATATGGTCATTTTTATAAGATCGGAGATCGGGGAAAAAATATCGATATATATTTTTTTTTTCTGGGAGTAGTGAAAGTTACAGGTAAGGTGAATGCAATATGAAACGTAAGCTTACCATAATCCTTAATCATTTTCAAGGGCTTTTGGAGAAATGAGACTTGTGCAGGTTGTGCAGCGATCCCCCAACACACACACACACACACACACACACACACACACACACACACACACACACACACACACACACACACACACACACACACACACACACACACACACACACACACACACACACACACACACACACACACACACACACACACACACACACACAGACAGTTCGGTTATACCAGTGGTTCTCAACCTTTTCAGGCCGCGACCCCCCAAATAATCATATTTTAACTTTGGACTCCCACCCTGACAAGCACTAAGAGTTGAGGCAGTACATACTTTATGTTGGTTGGTTTACTATTGAGAGAGAAAACAATGTAGCACATTAAGATAATCATCTGGAGAACCCCACAAATAATTTGGGGACCCACAGGTTGAGTACCACTGGTTTAAAAAACTGAACTGACCTGCCTTCGATGCTTTAGTGACCGCATGTGGACAGTGTATGCATGTAGGTATTAGCATACAGACGGACAAGAGCTGGACATTTTCATGGCGATCACAATCATATGGTGATGCAATACAATATTTTCTGGTAATTGTATCTATTATTGAATGGAATAAGTAGACATTAAGTTGTATTTCCTCTAGGACATCTAACTAAAATTGAAATAATGTGCTTGCTTACCATTAAATCTCAACAGTAACAATAATAATGATGATAATAATGATGATGATAATAAACTTAGATTTATATAGCACATTTCAAGAAACCTAAGGGCGCTTTAGTTTACACAAAACAACAGTAAAGTTTGCACGGGGAACACAGGTTTGAATCCCAGTTAGTACATGAAACGTACTGATTGCAGCTTTAAGTATTTGTAAAACCTATTAACTTTAAACTCCCTTGTAAGATTTAATTCAGAAGAGTCCTATTAAAATGTCAGAGGCAAAACGTTAACTGCACTAAACATTTTCTGTTTTAAGCCATGTCTGTGAAAGCCAATTTAGAAGAAAGAATATGATGGTCAGGTCACCCCTCATTGCAAGTGTTAATAGCGAAAACTTCCCAAGCTTTATAGCAGATCCTGTGGTGACAGTAAACGAGCGTAGGCGTCTAGATGTTACTGTGAGCAATGTCTTGGAAGGAAGTGGAACTTCATCCTAGTAACAGCCTGGGTCCTGGACAACCTCCAGCTCCATTTGGCACAACAACGCTCAACAGCACATTATTCACGGAGACATTCTTCTGACTCAACTATGGTTGTGAAAATCTAAACGGCTCAACTCTGGTTTGAAAGCCACACAATAGCAATCATTTGTAAGCTAACTGCAATTGCTACATGAGTAACTAAGCTGCGAGCACACCGCAAACAACAACTTTCCATAACATCCTCATCTGCAAACGTAACAAACCGGAGGTGCTGCTACTGTGTTGATGAATTGAATACATGACCACGATGGAAACAAGTCTCTAGGACTTATCTGTTTAGCCTTAATGTCTGACTGCACCACATAGTGTTTACATTGCTGTCTAATAAAGCAGGGGTCTTCAACAGGGGGAATAGCGTCCCTATTCTGAGTGGAACATTAGCCAAACAACAGCAGATCTACAAGCTTACAACGCCTCGCAGCGTTGTAAGCTTGTAGATCTGCTATTTTTGGCAGAATAAGTATTTAACGGTTCAAGTGGTTAAATGTCTGAAAATACACATTACTCCAACATGATGACAGTCAAACAAGTCTAAGCTGTCTAAGAAATGAACATTTTTAATCCGAAGCACAATTTTATACAATATGTAGTGGGGGTCCGTGCTTCATCTTTATCTCAGCTAAGGGGGTCCTTGGCCTGAAAACGTTGAAGACCCCTGTAATAATGTATTCAATCAAACAAGCTCAAAGACTACCTGGCATGGACAAGAAAAGGAGTTTAAGTTACACTGTGTGCAGTCACTGGCAGCAGTCTTCTGGTCTTCTTAGATGAGATGGAGCTCTATTGCTTTGGACTAAGGCACATTCTGAAGCAGATTTAAACAGGTGTATTTCAGTATGTTTTGATACCTGGCTTGGCGGTTTAAACTGGTGTATTTCAGTATGTTTTGATACCTGGCTTGGCAGTGCTGGCGGCGCCAGCTTTTTTCTCCTTTCTCTCTTTTTCCCTGCGCTGGTGCATCTCGTGGTAGTGCTCCTGCCTCTTGTCCAGTATGCGCTGGTTGTACTGGTCCAGCTGAAACATCACAATATGTACAGTTAAGATACTTTAGTAATCCTCTACAACCAGTGGATTTGTGATTTTGGGGGATAATCAATTACCTCAAGAACAGATATACAATTAGTTTAATGTCATTTATATGCAGATATCTCATTTGGCTGACCAGCTGAAACACTTTTAAACCCATTTATCAGTGCATTGTGTTTTCTGTTATTGCACTTTTTTTTCTTAGTCCAGGAACCCCCATGAGTTTCCAGGTGGACTTCAGCTAAATGAAGGAGATTTTGTAACAAAATAGACCTTTATAAGATCTTTAACTCATGAGTGTAAAATGAGACCAAATGGATCCTTACGGGCAACGACAATACTGTATATTTAAAATTGTTGGGTCTGAGTGGTTAAATGTCATCAAATGGTGGTCTAATGTTACTTATAAAAACGACCGATACATCAGGGAGATAATGACTGATGTCTGATGCCGACATCGAGGTCCAAAAACAACCGATATATTGGTCAGGCTCTACAACAAACAACCACATTATGATGAATCAAATACAATTAACCCATTTAGGCCTAGGATTATTGACTACTTTAACCATTGAAAAATAGCAGATATACAAGCTCACAGCGCGGCACCGAGTGCCGCGCTGCGAGCTTGTAGATCTGCTATTTTTGAAAAATCATGATTTTTCTTTGCAAGTCTTTGAATATATCTATTTAAAAGCGAACATTTGTAAATCAAATATTTGCTTCTGGGGGGTCCCTGGAACAACATATTTTGAGATGGGGGTCCGTGGCTAAATACCTGTAATTTTGGGGGTCCTTGACATGAAAAAGTTTGAGAACCACTGATTTAGAGGAAGGATTTAGAAGTCGGGTCAAAGATCGGGTCAAAGATATTCATAGACTTGCACACATTTTCACGATTTTTCAAAAATAGCAGATCTACAAGCTCGCAGCGCGGCACTCGGTGCCGCGCTGTGAGCTTGTATATCTGCTATTTTTCTAAGGTTAAAGCATACAATAATGGTTAAAGTGGTTAAAATCTAACGCGACTCGGGCGCGTTCCAGGTATTTGAGAGTTAAAAGTCCCAACCTTTTCCTTCTGCTTGGCCTTGACTTCGTCTTCGTCTTCAGGCTCCTCTTCCGGACACTCCGAACTGAACCGAACAGACTTGAACCTGACTTGGGCAGCCGTCTTCACCGTCTCGATCACCTTCAGGCAGCGCGCCACGGTGGTGGCGATGGCCGGGTCACTGGGTGAGCTCTGTGACATGTTGAGGGCACATTTTCATTTAGCTTTTATCATTTTTTGTATTGTATTTCTCTAATTACAATCTGAAATATGAATCCTTGTTGTAAAAGAACAAAGTTGTCCTTTAATGAGGAGGTATTTTGTCTTTGGCGGTGAACCGTTGTCTTTTGAATGACGTGTCATTACGTCATTGGCGGTGAATGTGTCAACTCATTCTCTGCCAAGGACGAGTGCCATGTTTGGCACAAGCAGGCTAGCCTGATTTCAGACTCAGCTCACGCTTTAGTCTGAAACTGTGCCCTATTCTGAACAACAATTTCTGGGGGAGGGACTTTTGTGGGAGCACGCGCGAGTGATCGCGACACACGGTCGCGGCGTGTGTCTGTCTCTGTCTGTGCCAGTGACTGCTTCCACACAGAACTGCGACCAGAAACGTGTAATCAACATTAACAGCTTGGTGAAATCAGCGCGTGCGTGCGTGTGCCTGTCTGCCTACCTGCCTGGTGGTGTGTGAACTTTGTTTGAATCGTTTCAACTGCTGCGTGGATTGGATATTCGTTAGACCCACTGTTGGGAACGGCCGATTCATGTACTCAGCTCCAGACCAGAGAAACAGTCCACTCTGAGAGTGGGCGGGTCTATGGTCTGGAAGCAGGCTTCAAGTAGGCCATACATAGCCTACTTGTGCACAAGGAACAAGTTGGCACCTTTGTCACCTTTGTCTCTCCCTCCCTCCCCCCTTTCCCTTGTCTCTCCCTTGTCTCTCCCTCTCTCCCCCTCCCTCTCTCCCACGGCTCTTTAGCCTTTGTAAAGTCTTGAGATAACTTGTTATGATTTGACACTTTAATAAAATTGAATTGAATTGACAGAGTGCAGTTGTAGTTTTGGTTTGCGCTAGGGAGCGCTCTTCCACAGCTTTCCGCAGCTTGTGAACGACCCCAAGACTACAAACGACAGTTACAGAGTTAGGAACAAAAAAGAACACCGACCTGAGCTGGTGGAGTTTGCGGCGGGGGAGGAGTCTTGGTGGCGGTGGAAGCGGAGGTCGGCGCCATGTCGGGCTGCCCTAAAAAGGGAAGGTTGACCCCGGAGGAGGAGGAGGGAGAGGTTGGCGGCGGTGGAGCGAAACGAGGGACCCCGGGAGTGGTCCGTCTGGGAGGGGGGCCCGGAGGGGGGCCGGGGGGAGTCACAAACCTCGGGGTCCCCTGACCGGCGGTGGTAGGCGAAGTCGCAGTGGTGGTGGTGGTGGTGGAGCTGCGTGGTAGAACAAGGTTATTACAGACAACTGAAAGATATTTCTAAAAAAAATTGACAAAATGTTTTAGTTTCTCTTCTACTACTGCTTTATTCTACTCTTTACCAAACCTTTGCAGTGTGGTTTTGGCTGCTGTGCTTCTGTTTACCAATGAGAGATTCAGATCAGGGTTTTCAGCTTTTAAGACATGATGAATGATTGAATGGAACCCGGGATCAATTGAATATTGACTATAGGGTCAGAAATTCAGAATGAGTGTCATATACTGCATCTAGGTGGGATATGAGAGACACGTTTCTCAAAAGAGCAAGGACACCAAATGCAACACCTTAATCGTACTGTATAAGTTTGTAAGAGAAAGAAAAAGGTTAAATTGTGATGCTTTAACTGAAATGCAATATAAAACGAGGCTTCACACAAAAAAAGGAATGAACTGAAACTGTACTGTGTGCTTCCAAAACAAACTAAAACGAAGTCATTCCTAACTAACAAAATAATTTCGAAAATGACCTTCATTTTAGTTTGTAAAAAATATATATATATATTTTCAGAACGTTTTGAATAATAAAAAAAAACAAAAAATTGTTAGTTTTTATAAACTACCAATCCTGAACTAAAAAGAAAAATAAATAAGAAGGAGAAAGAGAAAGAACTATGAAGGACCTTGGTGCAGTGGAGTAGTGTGAGGCCCAGCCGTAGTGTGCGGCTATGGGCTGGCCCTGGGGCTGGCTGTGGCTGGGAGGGTTTGGAGGAGGGGGGGTGGCGTGGTGCTCAGGCGTTCCTCCTCCGCCCAGGCTGGTGAGGCTCCGCTGCATCTCCCTGGCCCTCTTGAAGGCCTCCATCTCCAGCTGGTCCAGGAAGCCCTCGTACTCAGAGATGTTCTGCTGCTGCCTGCTGGGAGTGTCCCCTCCGGGGGACTGGGAGTGGATGGAGGCCCCGGGGGACGGGGAGTGGAAGCGGTCCGAGGAGCGGCTGACGGAGCGCCGCTGCTCCTCCCCGGCAGCAGGGCTGTGTCGCGTGGAGGTTGAATTATAGTTAACGAAAACTCAGCGAATAAAATACAAAAACTAGAATTACAAAATGATAACAAACTGAAACTGTATTGTGTGTTTACAAAACTAACTGACATTATTGGCAAAACGCACTTGGTTAATAAAAAAAAACTGTTAAAAATAACTACTAATATAACTAATACTTTTATCAGGCTACTATGCTTATAAGCACAGGAAATTAAGTAAATTATTTTGGAAGAATCATTCACTTTGTAATACAAGCACCACATTTTGTTTCTTCTGGACCTACCTTTTCCAAAAAAGCATGTAACATGCTTTTTGGAAAAAAAGTATGTCCAGGCAGAGGAAACCTTTTGTGCAAAATGTGGTGCTTGCATCAAACAGTGAATATAATTTTCCGAGCTATATGACAAATCGTGTTGAGGGCTTCACTCACCCGAGAGAGGAGTGTCTGTGCTCGCGCTCCGAGGACACGGAGGAGCGGTCGCTCCGGGCGTAGTGCTGCTTGTCCTGGGCTCCGCTGGCCAGCTTGGACACGTCTCTGGTGGACAGCTTCAGCCCGATGCTCCTCAGCAGCGACTGGATCTTATCGTAAGGCTCCTCCGCCTGGGAACGATGGGACCACGTTATGGAGATGATTACACCTCACGATTATTGGGGCAATTTTGCTTTGCGATTGACGATATCAAAACTTAAAATGACACTTTTGTTAAACCACTTTTAACCCCAGCATTCCTTTTATGCGGGGAGCGTTTGCCGAAAATAATTTTGGCGAATCTATTTGTGTGTTGTGAAATAAGAGCGTCCAAAATGCACTCTTTACAGGTCCATTTTTATCAAGTATAGAGGGTTTAAATCGTTTTAGCAATTTTAACGATTTTGATTTCAGTGGGTGAGGGCATGTGTACAAGTGTCTTTTTAGACACAATAAGGCCATTCCCAAGATGCACCACATTCTTTCATGGGCAGATGTGACTTATGGGGGCTAGTAGTGTTACTGTAAATAGTAATAAAAAAAATGTTTTCTTATTGTGTCTAAAAATACATACCGGTATTTACCAACTTGAAAGTGTGCCCTCACCCACTGAAATCAACATAGCTAAAATCACTAAAAGGATAGCGAAGAAAACAGTAAAAAAAAAACATTCTAACACTCATCCTTTCTTTACTGTAATTGCAATCTAGGATATGGACCCTTCTAGTAAAAAAAAACAAAAAACAAAAAACAAAAAAACAACGTTGTCCTTTATGTGGTACTGACTTTGCAGCTCAACAAAAAGCAAATCGAGTCTTCTATGACAGAGGACAATCTTAAAATCTCTGCGATTTCTTTCCCCCTGATAAACGGCAATAGCGATCATGATCCCCGTCCGTCCCTACCGGTGTCTTGCTGTCCTCGCTGCCGGCCCGCTCTGCGGAGGACCTCATGGGGGAGGGGCTGGAGCGCGTCCTCCCGTCCCCCGCCCCGCGGGACGGTGTGTTGCTGTTCGAGTGGTCCTGAGAGAACAGGTGGAAAGTAGCTCAGCACATCCATTTCCAATTTTCAGTACTTGTACTCCACTACATCTCTGAGGTTGTATTGTACAATATTGTACATTAACTCCACTACATTTATTTGGACATTTTAGTTACTAGTTTACCTTGTAAACTTTGACTATTGTTACAAAACATACATTAACCACTTCAGCCCTACATGTCAGCCATTTGAAAATAGCCAATCTGCAAGCTCACAATGCGACACATTGTGAGCAAATCTTTGAACATATGTATTTTTAAAGCGAGCTTTGTATCTCAAATTTTGATTCTGGGGGTGGTCCCTGGAACTAAATATTTTGAGATGGGGGTCCGTGGCCAAATACATGTCATTTTGGGGGTCCTTCACATGAAAAAAGTTTGAGAACCAATGACATAGTGGTCTCTCAAGAACAGACTAACTGAGCTCCAGTTGAGTGAAAAGGACCTTTTCTTTGACGATGGCTGGCCAGATTGCTGATGTAGAGACATAGGGTTTTTCCAAAAATCTTAGAAGAATTCAAAAGACACTCAGGTCAAAATTCAAATTTTCATGATTTTTCTCATTCTTTTTTAATCATTATATATTTTCCAGATTGATACTGAACACTGACGTTCTGCATAATGAGCACTTTCTACTTATGGCACTTTAAATAATTTTTATACCAATACTTTATTATTGATTCATTGATTATGACAAAATAATTGCGACTATCTAAAACAATTTGAGGACTAGACGATCATGTAATAATTGTGACAGGCCTACTCCTACCTGCGAGAAGAGCCGAGAGAAGCCGCGGTCGCCGCCGTCCTGGATGGCGCGCTCGTGGGGCAGCAGGCCGTCGTCGGGGACCTTGGGACTCGTGCTCTCGAAGTACTGCTCCGACTCGTAGGAGGGGGGCTGGAAAGGAGGGGGGTTGTAGCGGGGTCTCGGGGAGGGGCTTCGGGGCGGAGGTTCTTTGGGAGACGGCGGCCGGAAGGGAGGAGGAGACTGTTGGCGGGTCAGCAGGTGAGGCGCCGTGGCGGCCTGGGCGTAGGCGCTCTGAGTGTAGGTGGTGTTGGAGGGAGCCTGGGTGTAGGAGATGTTGGAAGGAGTCTGGGTGTAGGAACCGCTTGAGGGAGCCTGGGTGTAGGAGGTGTTCGAAGGAGCATTGGAGTAGGAGGTGTTGGAAGGAGGATTGGAGTAGGAACTGCCGGAGGGAGCCTGGGTGTACGAACTGTTGGAAGGAGCTTGGGTGTACGAACTGTTGGAAGGAGCTTGGGTGTACGAACTGTTGGAAGGAGCTTGGGTGTACGAACTGTTGGAAGGAGCTTGGGTGTAGGAGCTGCTTGAGGGAGCCATGCTGTAGCTGCTGCTTGAGGGAGCCATGCTGTAGGTGCTACTAGGTGGAGGTTCATAGGACGTAGGATAGGAGGAGGCGGGGACAGAAGACTGGGTAGGTTGAGGAGATAGAGCTGTCTGAGGATGAGGAGCAGCCGGCGAGGGATCTCGGCGGAGCTCCGGAGGCGGCGGATCGTACGGGCCGCCGTATTTCGGCTGGTCGCCGTACGGGCGATCGTACTGCTGCTGCTGCTGGCGGTCTTCGTAGGGGTCGTCGTACACGTCGTAGCGATCGGTGTAAGGGGCAGAGCCGGGGCCAGGGGCTGGGCCGGGGCCCCTGGGGGCCGGTCCGGGGCCGGGTCCGGGGCCAGGGCCAGGGCCGGGGCCGCTGGCGTAGGGGCGGTCCCCGTACGGCCGGTCGGCGTAAGGGCGGTCGGGAGGATAGGGACGATCGTCATAGCCGCGGCTGTCAAAGGGACGCTCGCCGTAGGGCCGGTCCCGGTAGCGATCACCGTAGGGGGGGTCGTCGTACGCCGGGCGTTCCCGATAGGGCGGCCCGCCCCTATCGTCGTACGGATCGTTATAATAAGGGGGTCTGTCCCTGTCCCGCTCGTCGTAGGGTCCCCTCCTAGGCTCCATGGAGGACGGGGGGTAGCGGCTGTAGTCGGGACTGTCGGGGCGTTTCTTCAGGATGGACCGGGGCGGCTTGTACTCGCCGAGCGGCACAGGCTGCCGCGAGCCGTGGCCGTAGTCGATGCAGGTGCCGCCCCCCGGCCCCGCCCGGGGGTCCCGGGGCTCCACCAGGGCCTTCTTGTAGGCGATCATCTGGTTGAGCTCGTCCAGCTCTCTCTTCTTCCTGGCCAGCTCGTCTTCCACCATGGGACGCCTGGAGTCCTCCCGGTAGGACTGCACCACACAGACACAGTGTCATATCTCATATATCGATACAATATATGATATTACTGTACACATTTCATATTCAATATATTAAGTGTTGCAACAATCAAAACTAAGCATTATATATATATATATATATATATATATATATATATAGATATATATAGACATATATATAGAGATATATAGATATAGATAGATACATATATAAAACAATAGCATAATAACAAGTCCATATCACTCTTGATTTTAAGTGCTATTGGGTTCCCACACTTGTTATTTGATATTCTAAGTCCATATAACCCCCATATATGTATTTAAATTTAAATATGTGGCCTTCTTGTGGGCGATTTATTTATAAATAAATATATGGGCGAAATTGAACTGAAGTGATCGCAAAAGGCAACAATATGGCATACATACTACTGCCCAGGGCGATATATCGCCCATATCATTGCCTTTTTTGCGATACTGACATAGCGCATGGTCATACCACAATAACAATAGACCCTATTCACGGCCCGCCCACGCACGCAGCAAATTTCTCATTAACTTCCTGGTGCTGACGTCAGCTTTGAAGGGTAAATTAATACAGAAATTGCTCGACTTAAAGCCAACAAATCATTATTTCTTGATCATGCTAGCCATATTTTATACTGTACTATTCGGAAATTGCATTAAATTTGCGATTTCTGTGTTAGGCTTTTAGTAGTTTTCCCCTTCAACGTGACGTCAGCACCAGGAAGTTGCGTAACGTGAATTCGGTCAATACGATAAGGACATGTTGTGCAGCGCTACCTCCCGGGGCCTCTTCCTCAGGATGAGCTCCGGGGTGGGGCTGCGGCGTGAGCGTCTCTTCCTCAGGATGAGCTCCGGGGTGGGGCTGCGGCGCGAGCGCTCCTTGCTGTGCTCCCTGCTCCTGCTGCGGCTGTGGCTCCTGCTGCGGCTCCTGCTGCTCCTCCTGCCGCCGCGACTCCTGCTGCCGCTGCGGCTGCGACTCCTGTAATGTCGCCTTCAGGAGGAAAAACGAACAACAAACGTGGGCTATGAACAATTATGTGAAGTCGCCGCGTCGATGCAGAACGGCGCAGGGCTGCATCGCAATGCAAGTAAAACGTCTTAATGAAAAACTTTCTAAGAAGTCCTATACTTCTACTCCAACACGACACTGTTTACTGTGGTTTACTGTGCTGCGGGTAGGGGTGGGCGATATTGAAAAATACTAATATCACAATATTCTTCCAAGCTGTATCACGATACACAATCTTATCGCGATTATTTTTACATGTTCTATTTCAAGTTAATTAACAGTACAACCACCTACATGGTAACAAAAACTAAAGGAAAAAAAGAGTAACACGTCATTTTGACCATTGGTCCTCAAAGTGGGGTCCAAAGTGTGTTCCTTTTCGAGGTCTAAATTTGACCCTACAAGTCTAACTCTGACAGTATACAAATGGAACCAAATGGACCCTTACGGGTCCATTTGGTGCCATTTGTATACTGTCAGAGTTAAGGGGAGGCTTGACATTTTAAAGTTTGAGAACTACTGATTTAGACCAAAATGCAGGTTTAAATGGATTGAGGATTCTGCAATGAAACACTGTATTAACAATTAAACAGGATTTTTTACAAGGCTCCCTCATTGTATCACGATATACGATATCTCTGAAAAGGCATATCGTGGAGACATTGTATCGTCTCAACAATAATTATCACCATATCGCCCACCCCTACCTATATGTGATTTTTGAAACATGGCGCGCGCACACCGCACATCAATATTTGAGGTGTTTCCCTCAAGTTCTGTGAATGTGTGTGTACGCCAATCCATGCTTCATTTTATAGAAGTATCTTCTGAAGTTCTGTTGTATTCTATTGCTAGTTCAAAATACTCATATCTTGAAATTATAACTGATTTTTTTTTTGTTTGGAGATCACTTGACTAGCGTTTTGACGACTGTCATTCACGCCGCGGCCATCGCTACACCTCCCCATCTATCTATACTATAATTTTGCGAATGTCTGTCTGTCTGTCCCAGCGTTTCTCCTCGGTGGCTGGAGCAATTGATCTGAAATCGCATCACCATCAGCATATGAACACACCTGACATAACTGTGAAGGCCGTTTGTCACTTTCACAAATCGTATGCTGTATATTAGCATTTTTATGGTGCATCTATATCTATTCTGCATCTAGCATGAGGCATATCTATTCTGCATCTAGCATGAGGCAACATGTTTAACCAGCTGTGTGTGTGTGTGTGTGTGTGTGTGTGTGTGTGTGTGTGTGTGTGTGTGTGTGTGTGTGTGTGTGTGTGTGTGTGTGTGTGTGTGTGTGTGGGGGGGGGGGGGGGGGGGGGGGGGGGCGACACAGTATCTCTGTAGCCATTAAACGAAACGGGTATTTCTCACATTGATGCTCCTACATATTATCATGCAAGCACCAGTTAAAGTTACTTTCCATCCCTCATATACTGTGTGCACAGTGCACATCCCATAACCCACACACTGCACATCATTTCGGAGCTCATATCTTTGAACGGGTAAGGGCTATTATTCAGAAAAGCCCCTATGGGATCCTCAAGACTGAAATCAGTCCCCAGGACTGAGAACTTTAACCCCTGAAAACGGTACAGGGCTGCATCGCAATGCAAGCAAAACGTCTTAATGTAAAAAAGAAGTCCTATACTTCTACTCCAACACAACACTGTTTACTGTGGTTTACTGTGCTGCGGGTGTGTGTGAAGTACAGGCATGGGCACTTTTAAGTTACAGGCAACAGAAAGGGAGTGCTAGATTTGTTAAAAATCGAACCTCTGTTCGAAGTGGAGCTGTGTGTGTGTGTGTGTGTGTGTGTGTGTGTGTGTGTGTGTGTGTGTGTGTGTATTGCAGTTGAAAACAGCGCCCCTCCCTTAACATGTGTGGTCATAAAAGGTACTTCACCACATTCTTGAGGCTACATACGGACCCACATAGACAGGGCTACATACGGACCCACATAGACGGATACACACACGGCCACGTATAGGGAGCTCCACACAGCTCCAAAAAGAAAATGCCCCACTACCCCATCCACCCACACCACCAAACTACTGGCAAAACGAGCTGAGAACAACAAGCAAATGCCCCAACAACAGGACTCCCTCCCGAGTGTCTTCAGTCAACCTGTGGGTCGAGACCCCAGAGAGGTCCCCAAATGATTTTGGGGGGTCCTCAGATCACAGCGAAGTTACAATTTAACCTTTGAAATACCTCAAGAAAGAAAATAAACAGAACAATACAGCAAAGTAATGAACTATACTATAAAAAATAAACGTTCAAACCTTAGCCAAATTGTAAAATAATATTAGAGGCAAACATTTTGAAAGTAGCCGGTCACAACGCTCAACAACATTGTATTGGGGACCCATACAATTTTGAGGTAACTGTAGCAAGGGATGTAGACAGTCACACAGCACTCTTTCTCAGACAGTTACTTAAATCAATTGAGTTGAATAATTTCACTTATAAATGCCTCCTCATTGACCTCATATCACTTTATTAAAGAAAAACATTATTTGATAACTTCTCATCGTGACCCTAAAATCATTTGTGTGCTACTAGATTTTTCAACTTGCTTTCAAATGCTAAGTGTTAAGCACTGATCTACATTATATATTCTTGGAGAAAACATCATTTTGGCGGGCTTTGATGGCATTGTAATGGGATATTTTACACTTGGCGGCATGCTGAAAATAGCCCAATTACAAGCTCATGATGCGTTGCATTTTCAGAGCGCAACACCCGAGCGCAACCAAACACAAATCTACTTACCGGTATGCGGAAACATAAATCTGCTTATAGTCTTTCAGTTCTACTGGACATCTTCTCTAAAAGTCCCTTCATATCATAACATAGATGTGTTATTCTAGTTTGTATTTGTTGACGAAATTGTCAATCTATTAACTCATTGACTGCCAAGGCCCGAGTTTCCCGAGTTATTACAGTAGTCCCAGGCTGCCAGAGCCCGAGTTTCACGAGTTGGAAGCCATTTTGAAAAAAAAAAAAAAAAAAAAAAAAAAGGGTTTTTTTTTTTCAATTTTTTTTTTTATAAAAAAAATTCTAAAAATGCCTCAAATGTATTAGGCATGATCGCAATTGTGAAATTGCATGTGTAGCCCCATAACAAACAAACACATCTTTCAAAATGTCAAAAATGGCTGTTTTGTCTGACTTTGAAGGCTTGTAACTCATGAATGCCTGAACGGATTTCCAAGCGGATTTTTTTGTTTGAAAGCTGTTAAAAAGTACTACACATATGATGCATATATGGTGCATGGGCGTGCACGATCCGTGCACTAAAAATTGATCCGTGCACTAGAAATCTAGGATAGTGGCAGTCTGGTACTTGGGGGCAGTTTTCTGTGACATAAGCAGGAACCATGCAATTGCTTAATTTAAAAATGTATTTAAATGTATTTACATTTTTTCAGGCGGCTAACAATGCTTCCTAAAGAAATGTTGTGTGTGACACTTCCTGGGGCTACAATCTGCCTAAAACTATTATTTTTATCTGTGAGAAGTTCTGTCATTGGTCGATTAAACTGGGTGCCCATCCAAAATAACAGACCAATCAGGACCGCCTCTTGTTCTTGTTCAGATTGGTTGACCTGTCTGTCAATCCTTTTAGCCCCGGTCGGCTGGTTCATGCACCAATGAGCTGCTAATGACAGAGCTTCTTACAGATAAAATAATAGTTTGGGAGGTAGACTGCGGCTCCTAGAAGCGCCACAGAGACTAGATTTGTTTAGGGAGCATTGTTAGCCGCCTGAATATAATAAAATAAAAATAACAAATAAAAATAAGCAATTGCATGATTCCTGCTTATGTCAGCAGAAAACTGCTTATTTCTGCTTTAAGTCTTAGTCATCACAGGTTTTTATTTAGTTCCGATTTAGTTTTCATCAGTATAAAAAGGCAGTCGACGAACATCTTTCGTTGTGGTTTTAGTCAATGACAGTGTACCTGCTGCTGCTGCTGCCCCCCCTGTCCTGGCTGGGGCTGCGTCTCTTCTCCAGGTAACGTCCAAACTTGTCACGGGGAGGACTCCTCCTGCTGGAGGGACTCCTGCTGCGGCCGGCGCTGTAGCTGTAGCTGTGTCTGTGTCCAGAGCTGCTGCTGCTGTCCTGAGTTCGCAGGTTTTTAACCACCGCCTTCAGCTTGTCGTTCTGCGGTTTGTCCTTCCTGTAGAATTAATAATTGGAATTACGCCTTATGTCTAAACTTATTAGGCCCTTTTGTTTGTCTTTCTTTTTCTTCTGTTTGATAATTTTTTTTTTTAAATTGTGGACATAGCCCATCTACAAGCACTATACACATCAATTCTACAAATGCCTTTGAAATCAGTAGTTCTCAAACCTTTGCTGGCGAGTGTGAATCGTTCATATATTTATTCTAGCAGTGAATGAGTTTAAAACAGAAATTTACAGCTTTTTGATGTATTGCACAGCGATAAGAAGTACGTAAAAAGAGATTCATTTTGCAAGCACAAGAGATACAGTACGTGTACAATAAGGTTTCATCAACTCACTCAGATTCTTCAGTCTCCTTAGGATCAGGCTCTTTAGCCAGCTTGATGGTCATCTTCAAGAAGGCACAAGTAAAGTATTTGTGTGAAATCAGATCATTTAAAATCATTTAGCAAAATAAACGACAAAATGTATGTCTGTCTGTAAACGACCCAATGTCTGTCTGTCTGATGTTGGTCTGACATCACTGATACGTCTTACATCCTATGACATCACTGATGCCGCGGCCATGGTAACAGCCCAAATGTGTGCACAAATTTACAGGTGACTTGCATCACTGATACGTCTTAAATCTTACTATCCGATACTTTCACCTCAGTACACACTAGGGCATTAACGAAAAAGCCGACAAGTCGACTCTGTCAACTTCATTACACAAGTCGACTCCCACCAGAGAAAGTCGAAAGTCGAAGTAAAAAGAAAAATCAAAAAAACTTTCTATTGTGAAAATAGCAGATCTACATGCTCACAACGCCTCGCATCGTAGATCGGCTATTTTCACAATTTCTGTCTCTACATATTTGACAATTTGGACAATGTTTAATTTGCCATTTTAGAGTCCTTAAAAAGTCCTTAAATTGTCACTTTAGAAATGTGAAGATACCCTCTATACACTTAAACTTTATGTTGGTTTGTTTACAGTTGAGTGAGAAAACAATGTTTCACATTAAGTTAATCATCTGGGGACCCCCCAAAATAATTGGGGGTCGTCTGTGATGTGATGACGTCATCAAGCAATAAAGTCGACTTCAACTCACCTTTTTACTGAGTCGAGTCGACTTGCAAAAATCACAAGTCGTTAATGCCCTAGTACACACCACAACAATGGGCAAGGACTAGTAATATCTTATATATACATTCCTTTAAGAGCCACTCCCACACTCCACACAACGGACATGAAGCCTCCACAAAACGGACATGAAGCCTCGGACATGAAGCCTGATTCGCCCCCTGTCGCCACTGGGGGCCACTGTTCACTAATATATGAGACAGCAATGTGGGCACTGTTCACTAATATATGAGACAGCAATGTGTTCACTGCTCTCTGGCCAGCCTGTGATGCTGAAAAAAATTATAAAAAATTAATTCATGTAATCAGCTTTCTGCACACCTTCTTCAAGATGCCTGCCAAAATGGCCGCCATCCACATGCTGTAATTGTTTGTGTGTGTTAATCTAAAAATGGATTTTTGAAAACATTTTCCTTTTTTTTTTTTTTACTTTTTTTTTTTTTTTACTTTTTTTTTTAACTAGATGTCAGCGGCCCGAAGGGCCGCGACCCTCTAGTTTGATTATATTTACATAGATGTGCTAGCTACACCAAACAGATCAGTGATCTGAACTTTTATTATTTTTTACATAATCTAAACGTTCAGTTTTCAGAGGTAATCTTGTTGGTTGTCTCACCTTTGCTTTTGTGGCTCCTACGCCTCCCAGTTTACGGACAGGCAGGAACACCTTCTCAGTGAAACGTTTTACCCTGATGGCTTGGAGTCCTCCCTCTGCCGTCTCATGCTAGAGGGAAACATGATCAAACGTGTAGAAATAAAACACACATTTAAAGAAATAGCAGATATAACAAGCTCACTCGGTGCAGCGCTGCGAGCTTGTAGATCTGCTTTTGAAAATCGTGACATGTTGTGCAAGTTTTTGACCGATTCTATAAGTGTCTTCTAAATCCTTCTAAAGTTTTTTTTTGGAAAACCTATGTTCCTATGTCAGTGGTTCTCAAACTTTTTCATCAAGAACCCCCAAAATTATATGTATTTGGCTAATGGATGCCTTAAACAAAAAATGTTGTTTTTCAGGGATCCCCCAGAAGGAAATATTTGTTACAAATGTTCGCTTTCAAAAAAGATATATTCAAAGATTTGCAAAAAAAGTTCACAATTTTTCAAACATAGCAGATCTACATCTAAAAAAAACGGTTTCTTTTTAAAGAACACATGGTGAAGTGCTGAGCGATCTTACCGGCACCACGCTGAACTCCACCTTCTCGTTGAGCTCTAGTTTCTTCCTTTCGATCACCTCCGTCATGTGGAAGTACAGCTGAGGATTCTGGGTACACTTGATGAACCCCGAATCTTCCATGAACTCAATGACGATACCCTGTGAGAGAAATCACAGGCACAGCCGTTGATTGAGTTTTCTGAACAATTTCAAATAAAAAAATTACAAACAGATAATGTTGCTATATACTTTACATAGCAACAAGAACCCCAAAAAGGGATAGGGTTCCTAGTAACACAGCAGCTGTTCGGAGGACGTCTGAACAGTGAACATAGCGATGGATATGTGTTATTTTGACTGTCAAGGTCACAGTTAATATGAAGACGTGCACCTCATGCCCATGGGATGGTGGCGGCAGTGCGTATACTGCATATACCGCCCTACTTATACCATCTGGGATTGCTCGGGCAGACTCGATGTAGGGGGCGGGCCATTTTTTCAAATTCTTTAGCAGGTGATTGGATGGGGCCGTCTATCACAGTCAGGGAGTGCTAACTCCAACCACTCATATTGGCCTGTCTGCATGACGTTAAACCCAGAATCCGCCTTAGGGGTGGGCGATATGGCGATAATTATCGTCTCGACGATACAGCTTTGCCACGATAGGCCATTTCAGAGTATCGTTTCTCTCGTGATACAAACGGTCATACAGAAAAGGCTCTGGATACAGCGAGTGCATGTTCTATGAGTCGCAGCTCTATTGCTTAATTTATACTTCTATAGTACTGTGGTGTAATTCGCCAAAAAGAACAGATCTACCAGCTAACAACGTGTCGCGGCTCAACGTGTCAATAGCTTGAGGATCTGTCCCTTTGCTTTCACGGCCCCGCCCCCGGGCAGCACGCAGACAGGCTGCGAGTGTCTACACTCTACAGTGACTGGCTGTAGCACCAAGCGAGCACGGCACACTGGTCCACGAGTTTCACTTTCACGGGAGTCCGGGACTTTGTAAAGCAGTGATGCCCTGCATTCTTTGAAGCATATTTTTAATAATGGATGCCTTAAACTAACAGGACGCAAACTACTTTATCTGTCCTGCTATCGCTATCAGCCATCTCACTGCAAAGCTGAGCTATGTGTGCTGGAGTCTCCACTTCATAGCTGTGTGTTCTGACAGTATTGATGAGGTGATAGATCGCCTTGTAAATCCATGCTTCTGTTTTTATTAACTACAAACAAGTAGCTATTTGCCGCTATCGCGTCTATTTCGCGTCCATTTCATAATTGGCTTAGTTATAAAACCATGCCATTATTGTTAGTAGAAAAGCTAAAAGCTAGGATAACAGTATTGTAAAATACAGAGTAATTCTGTAACAAACTTCCTGACTTTGGTTGGTCATAGGGTAATTTGTTTTCCCCCCAAGTTTCAATGGTAAGGCATGGGTTGTTGTCAACCTGTGGGTCGAGACCCCCAGAGAGGTCCCGAAATGATTTAGCCAAATTGTTTTGAAAATCTACAAGCTCACAACACTCAAAAAACATTTTATGGGAACCCATAAAACATTTCTGGGACCCATATGAATGACCTGAACCATCATCACACCAACTAGTAAATATTTTGAGGTAAAAAATGTTAATTGTTTAATCAAAAATCAAAATATGTTATCATTAAAAAAATCATAGATTAGGCTATCTATCTTTCTATCTGCAGCATAAAAAATTAATGGATTATCAAAAGAATATCTGTGCGGGTCTAATAATCATAATAAACCTAAAAACTCGCATAAAACAGTATCGTGATAATATCGTGTATCGTGATACAGCATGAAGAGTATCGTGATAATGTTTTTTTCCAGTATCGCCCACCCCTAATCCGCCTCCTGGGTTTCCACGTGGTCTGCAGTCAGACTCTATTGGCTCAGAGCGCTCAGAGCCCGCCTGTAGCTGTCGCTGATTGGTCCGGCCCAGGACTTTACGAGTGTTATCAACTCTCCCTGAGCAGGTTCAGATGGTAAAGTAGGGCGGTACGCACTGCTGCCACCATTTGGTGGAGTCAGGTTATGGGTCACACTAATGCGCAACATTTCGTTACCTATCGGCTTCAGTTCCTCCCTCCCATTCCATCCATGAAGGCAGGTCACAAAACGTTGTAAGTAACACATTTGGTGTAACACATGGGTCTGTAGCGCGTAGCTGAATAGCTGTGTCTTTCACATGATTTAACACGCTGTTTAACTGAACGCTCAGTCAGCTGTTTTTCAGCACAACTTGACGGTCGCTTCTCGGCCTTAGGGCGTCTTACTTGTCGATCAATCAGTTGCCAGGTCATTATACGGTATATATGCACCCACTTGAAGTTGCAACCAGGGTTGCCATGTCTGCTTATTATGAGGAACTTGTTTTTCTGTAAAAAGTTTCATGTAGTTAAGATTTCCTTAAACTTACGTGTCTTCGCTGTTCAGTGGATTCTTCAAAGGAGTCGGGGAGAATCTCGACGTACGTGGCGCGTTCCTCTTTGGTTTCCCGGTGGGTGGCGATGTTGAACCGCACCTTTGTAAAAAAAAATCGACTCACACTTTAGTTTACTGCTTTACAGGGCTAGGGTTACATTCTGTAATGTGTCCTGTGTGATTCTTATCAGATAAAATGCATGAACAGATGGGAAAACGAAGTCATGCACACCAAAGTATAACTCTAATCTTCAATTTCCACACTTGTAATGAACATAATTTTAAATTAGAAAACAAAAGTTTAACACATTTCGTTCCGAAAGACGATCTCTGTTCTTTTAAAACGTTATCGGAAGAATTCGTGAAAATAGCTGATCTACAAGCTCTGCGTTGTGAGCTTGTTGAGCTAGTTTGGAACCTGGGGGAGATCTCAAATCTCTCTTTTCGGTCTCGAGCTAAAAAGTATGGGAACCACTGGCCTAACGCATATCTATGGAGCGTTGTAGTATTGCTATAAGGTCTATAGCAATGATTTCTACCAAAATATAAAGCTATTCAGCACTTATTTGACTTACAACCCCTATCCACAAGTTTCCAACGTCCCATCGTGCATTGCACAGCAGGTGGGCGGCAGTTCCGGCGTCGGCAGCCGAGCCGATCAAGCTCACAACGGTCGCGTCTGCGACGTGACGTGAGCTTGTATGTCAGCTGTTCTCAGCTGTTTTCTACATGCTTACCGGATGTGTTCCACACATAATTCTACAGTAAATCCCAGCGGAAACGGGGGGATAAATATCAGTGTGAAACTTTTCAGAGATCCGATCTGATATGATCCGATATAAAAAATGAAATCAAAACATAGGCCATGCATATGAAAATTGGAAATGTACGGTTTGTAGATCAGCTGAAATCTAAGTCTAAGCCAGGGGTTCCCAAACTTTTATGTCTCAGGGCACCCTATAAATACTTTTTTAATCCGAGGCACCGCTACAATATAATTTTCACTCCCAGCACCTTATATTTATAGCATATCGTCGCTGTCGGGTGGAAACCTTGTATGTCCAAAACCTTTTTTGTATTTATCATCTATAAAATGTACTAAACTAGTGAAAACAGCTGATCTACAAGCACACAACGCATCGCGAGGCGTTGTGTGCATGTAGATCGTCTGTTTTCACTAGTTTTGTGCGACAGAGGTTTCTGCCTGACAGTGACGATATTTTAGTGATTATTTTGCGAGGAAAACGTTGAGATAATAGCCATTTTGGTTATTAACGGACTGAAAATAACTTTGTACTTCAAGTTTAAAATGATACTAAATATTTCTTCAAGTGTCCAAATAAATTCCAAATATTATCAAATGGTCTCGCGGCACCCCTGGACTGCCGTTGCGGCGCCCCAGGGTGCCCCGTCACCCACTTTGAAACCCCCTGGTCTAAAGCTCACCTTGTCTCCGACCATCATGGTTGCTATGGTGAGAAGGTCGCGGCGGCCGAACGTCAGCTGCTTCTGTTCCCCGGCCACCGTCATGACCAGCTTTCCCACGTCCGCCGCCGCCGCCGTGTCCTTGCTCTTCTCCGCCTCGTCCGGCTTCTTCTCGTCCACGGGCGTCTCTTCTTCCGGTTCCTTTTTCACCTGCACCACCGCCGCCGCCGCTGCTGTTGCTGCTCCTTCCTTTTTCTCCTGCTCCTTCTCCTCCTCTCCACCCGCTTTCTCCCCCGCCTGCTCCCCTCCTCCTCCTCCCTCCTCCTCCTCTTTCTTCTCCTCTGCCTCCTCTGCTTTGTCGTCCGTCTTCTCTTGCTTCACTTCCACCTAATGGTTAGAAGAAAAAAACACACACAGACTGACTTAGGCCACATTTACGGCAAACCTAAAGGAAAATCTACAAGCTCGCAAAGCGACACATTGGCTACGGTTACAAGGACAACATGTATTCATTCAGAATGAACCCATTCCGAAAACAGAGAATCATACGCAACTATTTACATGGAATCTGAATAAAAGTCTATTCTGATTCAAACGGTATATATGCCAACCCTCCAAACCCACAAGAACATTAATTCGGAATGGAATATTCTGAGGTGTTTACATGAGCATTTCCATTCTGAATACAAGCGGAATATACCTGCCCATGTAAACGCAGCCAGTGAGCTTGTAAATGTAATATTTTAACTTTTCTTCTTTTTTTCTTTTTATATAATTTATGCCTATAACAACATGCCAAAATAGGGATGACAGGTTGAGTCACACCTTTAATAAAAAAGCAAAACCACCCATTCCATCCAGCACACTTTGTACATAATGGTGTCATTGCTTCATTTACCATCCACTGAGCTATTAGTTTTTTAGCAGAAAGGTTTGGTTCCAAACCTTGTTCTCGGCGGGCTCTTCGTCCGCGTCCTTGCCGTAGGATTTGGGGATGGCTTTGAGCACCGTGCCCTCGAACCGCTCTCTGCTGATGTCATCCATGGAGTCTGGGCACGTGAACTTGAAACCCAATGGAGTCCACTGTGCGCACGCACACACACACACACACACACACACACACACACACACACACACACACACACACACACACACACACACACACACACACACACACACACACACACACACACACACACACACACACACACACACACACACACACACACACAGAGAGAGAAGAGATTAATGGATATCAATACTATAGTGTGACATCTATTTTGGTCAATCATTTATAAGTACAGGTATGTATTTATCAATTTGGACTGATTAAAACAACTTCTTGTAAAAGTAGTTCTCACACATTCAAGATGTTGTTTTTAAATGGAGGAAAGAGCTACGGCTTTTTGGGTGTATAATCCACGTTGGCTTTTTTCCGAATTAATAAATGACATTGTGATATACAGTATATGTTTTTTTTAACTGCCAATAAAGTATTCTATCATCTATCTATACGTGTGGGGATAGATAGTGACTTTTCTGTTTTGAGAAGGGCGAGAAGCGACCTGGCCCTAAGACTGGCACAATATGTCCATATATGAGAATTCCTATAATATAGGCATAATATTGATGGCATCAGGGATCTCCATATATGGGCATAAGCGCATGAGATTGCCACACTATGTCCATGTATGGGCATTCCAGATATGGGATTAACAGGGTTCCCACACATTTTTACCAATTAATTTCCAAAACTTTTCCAGAGAATTTAACCCAATTTCCAGGACAATATAACAATAATTCAGCTCAATAACAAGTCGCTTACTCCTATGTGCATTGCGCAATGCCCAACGACAGGTAGTGTATGCCAGTGGTTCTCAACCTTTTCAGGCTGTGACCCCCGAAATAATATATATTTACATATTTTAACTGGGGACCCCGGCACCCTGACGAGCACCAACAGTTGAAGAATTTTGTATAACACGTTTCTATTGTGAAAATAGCAGATCTACATGCTCACAGAGCATGTAGATCGGCTATTTTCACAATTTCTGCCTCTAATATTTGACAATTTGGCCAATGTTTAATTTGTCATTTCAGAGGTATTAACAAAATCAATAACCAAAGACAATGCATAGCTATTTCTTCCAGGACCTTCCAGGACCCTTGATCAATTCCAAAACTTTTCCAGTACTGGAAAAAAAAAATCTAATTTCAAAATATTTCCAGGAATTTCATGACCGTGGGAACCCTGGATTAATGTTGATGACATCAGGGATCTTCACCTCTGGTCTTCAACATGTTATCTATCCATCCATGCGTACAGTCCAGTTAGTACCTTGCCCTTAGCGGCGGCCAGGGCGGCGGCCACCTCAGCCTTCTTCAGCCTCTCCTCCTCCACCTTCTGCAGCTGCTCCTGCCTCTCCTTCTCCTTGCCCTCCTTCTGCTTCCTGGCCTCGTCCGCCCGCCTCCTCAGCTCCTCCCGGATCTTGTCCTTCTCCATCCTGCGCAGGCGGATGGCTCTCTTCTTCTCCTTCACCTGGGAGACCACAGATTAGGAAAAAAAACATTTGTTAACCAGGAACTAACAACCACGCCTTTCAAGACGAATGCAGGGGCCGGTCCGGTGCATCTCGGGGAGCGGGACTGGTAGGCACTAGGGCATTCACCAAGTATTCGAATATCAAAGTCACTATTCGACATTGTTCATCGAAGTCGAATATTCGCTTATTATTTTATTTTTTTGTATTGTTTTCTCTTTAAAAAAATATGCATATATTTCTTCATGGTTTATAAAGCTTGGCTAGATAGGAAGTCATAAGAATGAGTTGTCAATGCCCCTGGTGGATGAATTCGTTAATGCTGTATACCAGGGGTTCTCAAACCTTTTTAGGCCGTGACCCCCAAAATAAACATATTTGAACTGGGGACCCCCACCCTGACAAGCACTTGGAATTGTAGGTATTACATTTAATATGACTCGGTTCCGCAGATAAATATTGTGAAAATAGCAGATCTACATGCTCAACGCCTCGCAACGTGAGGCGTTGTGAGCATGTAGATCGGCTATTTTCACATGTTTGCCTCTTGCTTACTTAATATTTGACAGTTTGGCCAGTCCTGTCGAATATTCGACAATTCGAATACTTTGAGGTTGAATAATTCGAATACTAAAAATCACTATTCGTGAATGCCCTAGTAGGCACTATATAGGCACGGGTCATCAATATGTCTGCCTAGACTTTGCCACGGACAAATGTGTCCGTGGCAAAGTCTAGGCCTTGTCCGTGACACATTTTAGATTTTCTGTCTTTTGGGGGGTCCTTGACCTGAAAAGGTTTTAGCACCATTGATATTAGGCACACTTGTCACACACCATTAGGCGCATTTGTCACACTTCAGGCACATAACATGAAAAATCTACCACAGGTCTTCAAGGTAGGGTAAAAGCAAGGGTCCTCCGATCAAGATCGAGTGGGAACGGGGCTTACGCATACGAAGGCCCCACTCTATCCTGATTGGAGGAAGGCCCCCACTCTCTCCTGATTGGAGGAAGGCCGTCACCTACAAGGAAAACTGACACTGCTTGTTTCTTTCTTCTCACAGGGGATAGGGCGGAAGTCCTTATATGGACCAAACACTCTATAGTAACTCGTTTTAAATTAAATCTCTTACCCTACCTTTAACGGGTTGAATTCTTTTTTTTTTTTTTTTCTTTTAATTCCTCACCTCAGCCAGAGTGAACTCCACCTCCTTGTCCACGTCCAGGGCTCCGAACTCTGTGTCACTGAAGTTCTCTTTGACGTCGAAGGGCAGCTCTCCATGTTCCTCACTCTTCAGCACGCCCTCTTTGGGTCCCAGAGATAGCATCTTCCCCTGAAACAACACATTTACTTTAATAACATGACCAGAGATAGCATCTTCCCCTGAAACAACACATTTACTTTAATAACATGATCAAAGATAGCATCTTCCCCTGAAACAACACATTTACTTTAATAACATGGCCAGAGATAGCACCTTCCCCTGAAACAGCACATGTCATTATTACACGATCTTTGTCATCTTCCCCTGAAACAACACGTTTACTTTCATTATTACATGATCTTTGTCATCTTCCCCTGAAACAACACGTTTACTTTCATTATTACATGATCTTTGTCATCTTCCCCTGAAACAACACGTTTACTTTCATTATTACATGATCTTTGTCATCTTCCCCTGAAACAACACGTTTACTTTCATTATTACACGATCTTTGTCATCTTCCCCTGAAACAACACGTTTACTTTCATTATTACATGATCTTTGTCATCTTCCCCTGAAACAACACGTTTACTTTCAGTATTACATGATCTTTGTCATCTTCCCCTGAAACAACACGTTTACTTTCAGTATTACATGATCTTTGTCATCTTCCCCTGAAACAACACGTTTACTTTCATTATTACATGATCTTTGACACAATATAAATATCTCAATAGAGGAGCAGGGAGGCAAATCATACTCTAATTTCTGTATAAATATACTGTATAAATACTCTACAACAGTGTTTCTCAAACTTTTTGGTCTTCAGTAATCAGTACCCCCTTTTCCTGATTGCTGAATTCCCCTTTTATCGACAACAACATTTTGATGAGAAAATACTGACATCAAAAGTCCAGTTTTTATGTCAATATGTTGAAAGTAAAACTAGGTTGCCTTTTTAATATTCAGTAACAGTTGTGCTAGTCAAAACATGTACTTAATTTGTCAGTAAAATAAATGTTTCCATTTTTCATTTTCTCTAGCACCTCTGAGTAACCCTAGGGGTACACGTACCCCCATTTTGAGAAACACTGCTCTACAATATATACTGTATAAACAAACTCTACCATACAGAGTGGACACTATTACATGGTATTCTTTCTAGGGAAAGTTAGTTCTGCTTAAATTCGGTTCATATTGTATTATTTTCTTATTCTCCATAAATATTAGGACAATGACTTGCATGTTATTATTTTAATTATCGTATTATGTGTATGTCTCATGCTTGCATTTTCATTAGTTTCCTGTGACAGTCTTGTAAGATGAAGCAGGGCTTTACTTTACGAGAAGAAGAAAAAAAAGTACACGTTTAAAACTTGGAGATAGGAGGTTTCTGGTGGACAGGGACGATATAGAGGTGTGTTTGGAAGGGTCAGCAGATGGGAGCAAGCAGGCGCGTGTGGCCGGGAGAGATAAGCAGGGACGTGCTGGGCCCCTGATTCAGCCCGGGAAAAAGAGTTGGAGAGGCCATTGTTTTTTTTGTTTTTGTTTTTTCGTCGTTGTCGGGTGGAAACCTTATATGTCCAAAACCGTTTGTTTTGTATTTATCATTTTAAAAATTATTTAAAATAGTGAAAACATCCGATCTACAAGCACACAACGCCTCGCGGTGCGAGGCGTTGTGTGCTTGTAGATCTGCTGTTTTCACTACTTTTGTGCAACGGCCTTGTATGATGAAGCAGGGCTTTGCTTTGCGAAAAAATGTATACATTTGAAACTTGGAGAGACGAGGTTTCTGCCCGACAGTGACAATTTACTTTGTTGGCCGCACAGCCCCCAAAATGGAACGAAGGCCGACATTAAAAAAAAAAAAAAATCCTAATGGCCGGCCTGGACCGGCCGGGAATGAACCGGCCGTTCGGGAGTTGTCCCGCTTTTCCCAATGGCCAGCACGTCCCTGGAGATAAGGGAAGTCTAGTCATGCTTTCAGACCTCTGTGATAATAATAAACTAACTTAGGAACTGGCCGGCCACCAATGGTGGTGTTCTGGGCCCACTGGACATGCTGCACAAGTAGAGTGGCCTACGACAACAGTGGTTGTCATAAGAAGAAGAAAGAAGAAGAAGAACAGTGGTTCTCAAAGTGCAGTGTGGGGGGGGGGGACCCCCGGTGGTCCTTGAGAGGGTTTCCAGGGTGTCCCCAGCTAAATGATCGACAGTTAGGGACCAAATGGAACCTTAACAGCCAGTAATTCTAAAGAGTGTTTCAACAGAATGAAAACAAAAGGGCCTATTTGGTTCCATTCCTTTCGTTTAAATTCGCTGAAGAGTTATGGGGGTCCGTGACCTAATGCATATCAAACTGGAGGTACTCGAAATAAAAATAAAAAGTTTGAGAACCACTGGCCTACAAATAAATTCCTGTGCATGCCCCAGCTTCCCCCTGACAAGGCATCTAACCCTTCATGTGTGTTTCTGATGGGTTTCTGAAGGGTGGAGCCTCTGCCTACTGCTGCTTAAGGGGAGTGGCCTGGGCATGGCACAAGGGGGGGTCCAGGGGAGTCTGCAGCATGGGCAGAGTGAGTCCACAAGGGGAAAGGAGCAGAGGGCATGACATGGCATGTTTTAGGCCACTACTATTGGCATGACATGGCATGTTTTAGGCCACTCCCTTTGGCATGGCATGTTTAAAGCCACTCCCCTTAGCTTAATAGGCCACTCCCCTTGGCATGACATGGTATGTTCTAAGCCACTCCCTTGGCATGAGTTGGCATGTTTTAGGTCACCACCCTTGGCATGTTTAAGCCACTCCCTTGTCATGTTTTAGCCCACTCTTGGCATGACATGGCCCGTTTTAGACCACTCCCCCTGGCATGTTTTAGGCCACTTATCTTGGCATGAAACCTGGCCTGTTTTGGGCCACTCCCATTGGCATGTTTAAGCCACTCTCCTTGGCACGACTTTGCATGTTTTAGGCCACTCCTCTTATGCATGACTTGGCATGATGACTTGGCATGTTTTAGGCCACTCGGCTTGGCATGTTTAAGGCCACTCCCACACTAGAAGAAGACTTTCCTCATCTCTCTTGACCAGACATGCCTGCTTACGTCTATCTGCACATTTGCTCCGCCCTTTCCTCTATAAATACAATGTAACTTCATTGCAGAGCCGTCCAAAGTACGACGCCTTCTTATACATCTACTTCACATGGATTTATTTCTCTTGGTATTTGAATTTTCTCTCTCAAAGATGTGTTGATTGGCAGCATATCCATTCTTTAGAGCCGTGACCCTCAGAGACCCGCCCACGGGCTATTTTGGGTGTGCGATGCAATTTTGATTGACTTTTCGTTGTCACGAATACATTTTCTCCCGAATTCTAGACCGAAAGCAATGATCTAGTTTTGTTTTTCGTTTTTTCAGGAAAAACTCTCACTCGAAACTATGGAGTAGAAGTGCAAGTCAGCAGACTCACCTGCCTGACCACATGTTACAGCGAGCAGCAATGAGCAGCAGTAGCAAGCGCCGAAAGGTCGATGCAGAGAATCCGCAGTTTAACCCACGATGGACCGACGAGTTCGCCTTCATTTTACCGACTCACGCCAATCCTCGACCAATGTGTTTGATTTGTCAAACCAAAGTGTCGTCTGCCAAGGTCCGCAACATAAAGCGCCAAAACCAAGGTAGACACGCGAGCTTCCACGCCGCCTTCCCCCTCGGCAGCACGGCCAGACGAGAAAAGATCGCTGCACTTGAAACTTCCTACGTCGCCTCCAAGACTATATTGAGAGCAGCTGCAACGCCGACGCAAAAGGCGGACGCGGCCGCGCTGCGCGTGACTTGGGATCTGGTTAAAAGATGCAAGCCTCATCTGGACACTGAACTGGTGAAACAGTGCACTTTAGGTAGGGGTGGGGGATATGGAAGAATTCATAAGCAAATTCCAAGCTGTATCACACAATACACAATTGTTCGTATTCTTTTTCATGTTGGTTTTTATTTTTTATTTTTTTTATTTATCACATCATCTTGCCCACCCCTAACTGGCGGCGCGCAGGGTGGAGATGTTATACCAGGACAGCTTTTCATCTTTGCTGTCAGATCTGAAAGCAGAGGAGTTGGAGTGCATGTCCGTTGCAGTGGACGAGTCAACGGATCAAACGGACCCAGCTCGACTATCCGTGTTTGTGAGGTACTTTGACGGACATGTTTTTGATGGACACGCGATATGGTGATAAATATCATTGAGACGATACGACGACTCCACAATATACTTGTTCAGAGATATTGTATATATCGTGATACAATGAGGGAGCCTTATAACAAATCCTGTCCAATTGCTAATACAGAGATTCATTGCAGAATTAAATTTAAACCTGCATTTTGGTCTAAATCAGTAGTTCTCAAACTTTAAAATGTCAACGTCTCTCCGTAACTCTGACAGTATACAAATGAAACCAAATGGACCCGTATTTGTATAATGTCAGAGTTACATACTTACTGTGTAAGGGTCAATTTAGACCTCCCAAAAGGACAGAGTCCGTAGACACTTTGAGAACCACTTTTTCTTTTAATCTGTTACCTTCTAGGTGGTTGTACTGTTAACTTAAAAAAATAACCATAAAAACTAACACGAAAAAGAATCATGAGAGATTGTGTATCGTGATAAAGCTTGGAAATGTATCATGATATTGTATTTTTCCATATCGCCCACCCCCAGGTACTTTGATGGACACGTGTTCAAAGAGGAGCTACTGTGCCTTTTGCCCCTGACAACACCCACAACTGGAAAGGCGATCTATGCAGCCGTAAAGAACTTTTTAACGAGAATTCCTTGGACCTCGGTAAAATCAACCTCGTCGTAACCAACGGAGGGCCATCTATGATCGGGAAGGACAGGGGCTTCACATCGTGTTTAGCCACGGAATATCCCACTGTCAACTCGCTGCACTGCATCGTTCCTCAGACCGTTTTGTGTGCGCTGCTGTCCGGAGAGATGAAACAAACCATGGATGGGGTGAACAAAACGGTGAACCATATCCGTTCGACGTCAAGTAAGCAGCAGCGGCTTTTTAAACCGTTGCTCGGGGAGCAGGACGCGGAACATCCCGACGTCCTCCAGAGCGACGATGTAAGGTGGCTGAGCGGGGGTCGGATTCTGGGCCGATTTTTCGCACTGCGAAAAGACATAGCCGACTTCCTCCGCGACCAGGAGTCCACCGAGGCGGAGGAGCTATCCTCGTTCGTGCGCGATCCAGAATTCGTGTCCCGTCTGGCATTTCTGTGCGACATCACAGGGCACCTCAACGAGCTGAACCTGCAGCTGCAGCGTGGAGGTGCGACCGTTGGAGAGCTGCTCCACAAGGTGAACACGTTTCAAGCCGATCTGGATTCATTCCCGTCCGATCTGAAGGGGAGGAAGTCACACTTCCAGACTCTGCGCGACGTCCCTGCAAACGCAGCGTCGCTGGCAGCAATGGAGGAACTAGACAAGGCAGAATTTCTGTAAATGTGCTTGTATAAAGTCCCGAAGGCATTTTGCGAATATTTATTATATACAACTGTTCTAGGGGTATTAAGGGATGCTGAATCCAAATTTGCTGTATATAATGCTCAAAAATGTTCCTAAATGGCTCAAAATTGAGAAATCCAACATGGCCGCCACTGCAAGGCTGAAATCTATTTAAGTGAAAATCTTTTTGACGAAACAAAGTAGAAACTTGAACTAAATGTGTTTTTCTAGGTTAGCCTACATGGGGAATTTGAAATTCTATCCTGATTTTAGATCAGACGTGAATAATTGGCTTGAAACTCATACATGTATAGCAGAAAAGGTTCGTTATTGATGCATAATTCATCAAACAGAAACAAAAGCAGGATGAACCATGGTTTTATTCATCAAAACTCTTTTGATTTAGATTTTTCTATCAACAAGTCATATATGCAAATTATATATAGTCCTTAATATGAAGGTAGGCTACATTAATTTAGCCTATTTCCAGTCATCAATATTTCGAGCAGATCTCATAGGTATCTTGCAGCTGCATGCATCCAATTCCACTTTTCCTGAATAGAATAGAATGGATTATAATATAATATAATAGTATTTTACCATATCAATAAAAGTAAATGTACATGGGAATACTTCTTACTGTAATCCTTACTGTGGCAGTTTATTCACAGTCTTGTGAGTTTTTTTGCAGTTGCATGCTTCCATACATGCCATATGACTCTTTCTGGATAGAATAGAAGAGAGTTTATAGCCAGCACAAGTACATCAGGGTAGGGTTCATCAATCTGTCAACATCTAAGAGTCTAGAGTATGCAGTCTAGTAGGCTGATATTCTCTAAAATTACCAAATCCCATTAGTACAATCTATTATACATACATACCTGCAGCTGCAGCGTTGGCTGAGGCACTCCTTTGTACACCCACATGAAGTGAACTCCCTGCAGGCTTTGGGCATAGGTGGCAGAGAGAGTAGCCGTGGCACTAACTGGCCTTCCTTGATCATCCAATACCATTTCCTCCACTGGAGGAAGATCGGGGTGTGGCAGGTGAGCTTGATTCCATATAGTTGCTTGATAGTGTGCACGCATGATATGGAACCTCACAGCATCTGTGGTTGGTGGCAGAGTCTCTTGGGGACGACTTTTGCAGAATAACTTTACTCGTGCTTTGTTGCATGAATCAACGTCAGGCACACCATAGATCTTACAAATTAATCTTTCTGATGATGTCACGATATCTTCTGTGAAAGGGCCCTTCCCAAGGCCAGCAAGATCAGTGTGATGTTGTTCGAACACCTGCCAGGCTGTCTTCTTTCCGTGGCTGCTGAACTGAGACACACTGTCACATCCAGTAAGGGCATGGAAGGCAAGGAGTGTACACAAGGAAGCTGATACACGACCTTCACTGTATCCACGCACTGATGGAAACAGTAGTTGTGTCAGCACGTGATACAGACGTGCTTCTACTACTGCTTGCTTACTTTGACAAAATCAGATGTACCTATGTCTACATGAAAGCTGGGATATCAAAGGACCCAAAGTTTTTCCCAGTGCATGAAATTCACAGGATACTGTCTGAGGACAACTGGACACACTCCTTGCCTTCCATGCCCTTACTGGATGTGACAGTGTGTCTCAGTTCAGCGGCCACGGAAAGCCTGGCAGGTGTTCGAACATCATCACACTGATCTTGCTGGCCTTGGGAAGGGCCCTTTCACAGAAGATATCGTGACATCATCAGAAAGATTCATTTGTAAGATCTATGGTGTGCCTGACGTTGATTCATGCAACAAAGCACGAGTAAAGTTATTCTGCAAAAGTCGTCCCCAAGAGACTCTGCCACCAACCACAGATGCTGTGAGGTTCCATATCATGCGTGCACACTATCAAGCAACTATATGGAATCAAGCTCACCTGCCACACCCTGATCTTCCTCCAGTGGAGGAAATGGGATGGATGATCAAGGAAGACCAGTTAGTGCCACGGCTACTCTGTCTGCCACCTATGCCCAAAGCCTGCAGGGAGTTCACTTCATGTGGGTGTACAAAGGAGTGCCTCAGCCAACGCTGCAGCTGCAGGTATGCATGTATAATATATTGTACTAATGGGATTTGGTAATTTTAGAGAATATCAGCCTACTAGACTGCATACTCTAGACTCTTAGATGTTGACAGATTGATGAACCCTACCCTGATGTACTTGTGCAGGCTATAAACGTTGTATCCCCTTCTCTTCTATTCTATCCATAAAGAGTCATATGGCATGTATGGAAGTATACAACTGCAAAAAACTCAACATTTGCCGGAACACTGAGGAAGACTGTGAATAAGCTGCCACAGTAAGGATTACAGTAAGAAGTATTCCCATGTACATTTACTTTTATTGATATGGTAAAATACTATTATATTATATTATAATCCATTCTATTCTATTCAGAAAAAGTGGAATTGGTTGCATGCAGCTGCAAGATACGTATGACATCTGCTCGAAATATTGATGACTGCAAATAGACTAAAATGTAGCCTACCTTCATATTAAAGGGATATTTCTCTTTCAAAAAACGTTTGGTAATTTTATCGTCTAATCAGGCTTTTAAGAACACCCCGAACAGTTTTTAATTTGCTTGATTCAATATTTCGATATTTGATGTAAATGTTACCAGGCCCTCGGCCTCTCCCCACAGACACCCATTGTAACTTCAAACTTCATTTTAACCATGATAGATTCATTAAAAACACCCATTATTTTTTCTGGTGACTCATATTACCCTCCTAATATGTGAGCAGGTCGTGTTTTTTCAATAACATTTTTCATTTATTTTTAATAATTATTTTTTGAATTAAATTTTTCCCATTTTCCCAAATAATTAATAAAAACAAATGAAAAAGGTTATGGAAAAAAAACACGGCCTGCTCACGTATTAGGAGGGTAGTATGAGTCACCACAAAAAATAATGAGTGTTTTTAATGAATGGTTAAAATGGAGTTTGAAGTTACAATGGGTGTGTGTGGGGAGAGAAGCCCTTCCCCTGTTTCCCTGTTGAAAGTGGAATATCCCTTTAAGGACTATATATAATTTGCATATATGACTTGTTGATAGAAAAATCTAAATCAAAATAGTTTTGATGAATAAAACCATGGTTCATCCTGCTTTTGTTTGTTTGACGAATTATGCATCAATAACGAACCTTTTCTGCTATACATGTATGAGTTTCAAGCCAATTATTCACGCCTTTCTAAAATTAGGATAGAATTTCAAATTCCCCATTTAGGCTAACCTAGAAAAACACATTTAGTTCAAGTTTCTACCTTGTTTAGTCAAACAGATTTGCACTTAAATAGTTTCAGCCTTAGAGGGGCGGCCATGTTGGATTTCTCAATTTTGAGCCATTTAGGATTTTTTTTTTGCATTATATACAGCAAATTTGGATTCAGCACCACTTAATACCCCTAGAACAGTTGTATATAATAAATATTCGCAAAATGCCTTCGGGGTTCTGATTTTCTGAAAATGTATCCTGTCTAAACTGCTGCAACACTTGAGAGATAACTTTAGGGCGCGCTGCGACCATTTCAAAATTTGCGAATTGCTCAGATTTGTGCAGGACCCGTTCGGCGTCGCTGCCGCCGGGTCGTGTCCAGCAGCAGAAGCGAAGGCTCTGCTGCCTGGTATCGACGAGGGCACGTTCCGGCTGGAAACGACAGAGCTACGGACGGACGACGCCATGAAAGCCAAGTTCAGGGAGGAAGAACTGTGGGCGGTTTGGACTCGTTCGGCACGACAGTACAGAAACTGCCGCAAGCTTGCCATTTACCTTTTGACAATGTTTGGCTCCACCCGTATTTGTGAGACAGGGTTTTCAACCGTGAATCTGATTAACAATCGGGGGCGCGGTGGACTGACAGACGTGCAGCTCAACCAGTGCCTGCATATCGCTCTGACCTCATACAAGCCAGTGTTCAGGAATATCGCAAAAAAGCAGAGAATATGACACCCGTCTCACTAGACTGGGTCATCTGTTTTCAGGTAGATTTCTATTGGATTTGATCGATTACCCTAAGCCACTAATGTACTATTTGATTGCACATGTTGCTTTTATGGAACAACATTGTTCGTCTTGAATGTGGTTCATGTCATAATATAAATAAATGACAACTGAATGATTTCAACCTAAATTAATTGAAAGAGTTGTGCTCAAGTATCAAGGGATATTCCACTTTCAAAAAAACCTTTGGTCATTTTATCGTCTACTCAGGCTTTTGTGAACACCCTGGACAGATTTTAATTTGCTTTTCAAACAATAAAAAAAATAATAAAAAAAATCATGAAAAATGTTATCGAAAAAACATGGCCAGCTCACATATTAGGAGGGTAGTATGAGTCACCAGAAAAAAAGACGGGTGTTTCTGATCAATCTATCGTGGTTGAAATAAGAGTTAATAATCATATTTTAACTGGGGACCCCCCACCCTGACGAGCACTAAGAGTCAAGGCATTACATGTTGTATAACACGGTTCTATTGTGAAAATAACAGATCTACATGCTCACAACGCCTCGCAACGCAGATGCAGATCTGCTATTTTCACAATTCCTGCCACTAATATTTGGCCAATGTTTAATTTGTCATTTTAGAGTTGGTCTTTGAATCGTCACTTTAGAAATGTGCAGATATACTTTAAACTTTATGTCGGTTTGTTTATTGTTGAGTGAGAAAACAATATTGAACATTAAGTTAATCACCCCCCCCCCCCCCCCCCCCTTGGGTACACAGGTTGAGAACCACTGGTGCCGGGGAAGGTGAAAGGGATCTTACCTTCTCTCTCTTCTCTTTGGTGTAGGCGAAGGTGAAAGGGATCTTACCTTCTCTCTCTTCTCTTTGGTGTAGGCGAAGGTGAAAGGGATCTTGGGTCTGATGTTGGCGGCGCGGCGCTTCCTGGTCATCTGGTCGATCAGCAGGTTGATGAGCACGTGGTCGTTTTTCAGCAGGGTCACCCCAAGGTCCCTGTGGGAAAAGGTCACGTTGGTCCTGAGGGGGCCGATGTTGGCGTGGATCTGCCCGGGGTAGCCTACCATATTAGGCTGAAAAACAAAAACAAAAAACAAAAGAAGAGATTTTTATTTCTTTTACACGTGCCGTGCAATCAAGATTTCTCCACAAATATGATGTTATCAGTGTACGATTTTTTTTTTTTTAAAGGAGAGGACCATGCCTTTCTCAAAACCAGCGGTGATTCTTTTTCCTTTGTGTACATATAGCCTGACAGTCAGCGGGTCAGGCTGGCATTACAAATGATGAGCGATGACCTTTGCTGCGTGTCACTAACCATCTCTCTCCCCACCCCCTGTCGGTCTACTGTCCTATCAATAAAGGCATAAAGCCCCCCCCACCCCCCCCCACACACACACACACACATACAGATCGATCTAAGAAAGAAAAGAAATGTAGCAGACGCCATAGAATCCCAAATAATCATTGACTTCAGTCACATTATAAATCATTGTTTTGAGTGGTCGCTTGTAACATTGTAATATATTTTAAGCTAAGTATTTTTGTTTTTCATGAGCTGAATGCCATACAAATCTAAATTAAAACAAAAAAAAAGGTTTTGTATATTGTGTTGCATGCACAATGTATCTAGAATAAATGAAAGTTCAAATGTTTTTAATAAATGATAGAAAACAATTCTATTCTACAATATTCTATTTTTGTATTATTTATTTTCTCTAGTGGTCAAATGTTTTGTGTAAGGAGTGACTGACGAGTGGCAGCAGATAGGCCTGTCACAATTATTACATAACCGTCTAATCGCAATTATTTGACATAATCACAATCATTTTGTCATAATCGTTTCCATGTTGAACAATGTTCATATATTTTCAAACATGTTACAAAATAGTTGTAGATCTGCTATTTCCACTATCACTGTTATTATAACAGTATAAAGTTGGCAAATGTGTCAGTAATTTCTTTGTATATTTAGGTTATGTGTCATATCTGCCATGTGCGACTTCAAAGCCTACAAGCCAAACAGAAATGTAATTGTCAACGAAAAAAACACAATTAAATCGCTAATCGCAATGATTTGAGTGACAATTAATAGTCATGTAGAATGTCATAGCCGTGACAGCCTTAGCCATGTTCTTGTTTTGTGTCTCAGTTCGTACAGTGGTCCAATGTTTTGTGTATGTAGTGCAGGGGTTCCCAAACTTTTTTGTCTCAGGGCACCCCATAAATATTTTTTTTTTAAATTCGAGGCACCCCTACATTATAATTTTCACTCCCAGCACCTTATATTTATAGCATATCGTCGTTGTCGGGTGGAAACCTTGTATGTCCAAAACCGTTTTGTATTTATCATCTATAAAATGTACTAAAACTAGTGAAAACAGCAGATCTACAAGCACACAACGCCTCGCGACGCGAGGCGTTGTGTGCTTGTAGATCGGCTGTTGAGATAATAGCCATTTTGGTTTAGAACTGACTGAAAATAACTTTGTACTTCAAGTTGATACTAAATATTTTTTTCAAGTGTCCTAGTAAATTCCAAATATTATCAAATTATCTCGCGGCAACCCTGGACTGCCGTCACGGCACCCCAGGGTGCCCCGTCACCCACCCACTTTGAAAACCCCTGATGTAGTGACTGACGACCAGCAGGAGACAGTGTTCTCACCGTGGGTTCTATGATGGTCTGGCTGACGATCCCCTCGTACAGCTCTGTGTCCAGGACCATGGTCTTGTTGTTGAAGACCAGAGGCCGGTCCTGGCTGGGTTGGATGGGTCTGTCGGGTTTCTCCTCGGGTTTGTCGGGCGTGCCGGTGGACAGGGTGAGGAGCAGGGGCTCGTTGGAGCGCTTGATCCTCACCGCGCGCTTCACGTCCTTCACCTGGACAGACGGGACAGGACACACACAGGTTTGGATTATTATACTTGTGAGGACAAGCACCAGTTTTAGACCTCAGCTATTAAAAAATGGTAGATATACAAGCGCATAGCACAGAACCGAGTGCCGCGCTATGAGCTTGTAATGTGTGCAAATATTTAAAAAAGAATATATATATATATATTTGGGCTGGGATGCGATTAAAAAATGCAATCTAATTAATTACAGGCTCTGTGATTAATTAATCGCAATTAATCACATTTTAATCGCACACCGATATTTGACCTGAGAAAAAAAAAATTCAAGTAAAACACATTTTGTTGTACGAGTGAATCAACGAGTGAGTTTTTTAAATCTAAATTTCGAATCCACTGGGCCAAGCAAAGCGCTCTGATCGGCTACTTCTCCCTTAGCGTTGATCGTTTGTTTTATGCCCGAAACTGAAGGTTCTGTGGTGCAAAAACTAAGTGCGATTAAAATGCGTTAATCTTTTTTATCATGTTCAATTTCTGTAATTAATTAATCGCAATTAATCAGTTAAAGTCCCAGCCCTAATATATATATATATATTGTAAAAGCGTAGCATGCAGTCTGGGGCACACGGCACTGATGCAAAAATCATTGTCCGTTCCAAGGGGAGTATTCTGGTGGTGGTGCGTTCACGGAGCCTCGAAAATAAGGTTAAAAAACCTGAAAAATCCTGGCAGAATCTGCTGAATTAATTAATTATACATGTGTTAGTGGGCATTAGTTGCACAAAAAAAGGACATCAAAAAGTCACATTCATATATTCTCGGGAAACTTGAAGGCTCACGGTTATGATGGTGAACTCCACTTCCTCGTTGAGGTCTTCGGAGCAGAAGTCCACGTCACTGAGGTTCTCAGAGACAAAGAATTGTAGATCGCCATGTTCCTTGGACTTGATGGTTCCTTCCTGCTCCCTCAGAGACACGATGACACCCTGGGGACAACATAAACACATCTTAGTGACGGTCCCTTACACCCTGGGGACAACATAAACACATCTTAGTGACGGTCTCTTACACCATGGGGACAACATAAAACATCTTAGTGATGGTTTGGATTACTATACTTCAACTTCAAAGCCTACAAGCCAAACAGAAATGTAATTGTCAACGACAAAAACACAATTAAATTGTTAATCGCAATTATTTAAGATGTCATAATCGTGACAGCCCTAATCCAGGGAGCAACATAAAACATCTTAGTGACGGTCCCTTCATGATGACACCCTTGGAGACCCGCGGGGTGACAACATTAATAAACATTGTCATAAATACTTTATGGTTCCTGTCGCTAGTTTAAAGCCTTGTTTCAATCCCCATGATATGCTTTTTGTGAAAATATGGTACAATTTAAGTTATATTTGATGTTATAGCAGGGTATGCCGTAGGAGGGGCTTGTGATCATAGGCTTGTGATGATTCTTCTTTGTGTGCTTTATTTTCGGCAAGCTCAAGACAATGTCCCATCTATCCCTGCGGTTGCACGTGACCGTTGACAGCCAATAGCATTCAGATGGTACCATTTCTACCAATGACCGTTGATTCCTACAATGATGGCGTCACCCATACAACGGCCAAAAAAAGCTTAATTTGTGCAGCATAGAAACCAATGGCTTTCCACCGTCCATAATCAACCACCACTGTGCACTCAATGAGAATGCAGGCTTATACTCTCTGACCGAGAGGCGGGACAAACACTGGTACTTGTTTTTATTTAAAGGTATTTCAGGTATGCTCCCCACATATATCTGTTCCATGCTAGAACCAAGTGAAAGCACTTATCACACCCGCTCCAGTGATCTCCTTTTGCTGAAGGCTTCTCTAGCACACACAGTACTGGGCGAGGCAGCTTTTTTCCATCAGTGGCCCAACATCCTGGAACTTACTTGCAAAATCTTTAAAACTGTCCTCCCTGCCATCTCTTGGCAGGTTCAAAGGACTGATCCTTACCACTTTCAATCATGATTGCACACGTTTCACTTGAGTTATTAGCCTGTTCTATTGTAAATGACTGTTTAATTTATACTGTTTTAATATTGTGTTTTTTTATTGTTCTGTATTGTAACCTCGGCTACATTGAAAATGAGGGCTTGCCCTCAACTGTACTTCCGAGTATAAATAAAGGTGATGATATTCTTTTACAGTCTATGGCGCGCACTAGGGATGGGTATCGTTCACCTTTTAATCGATACGATACTTTTTTCGATACCTGGGAATTGATACGATACCTTTTTCGATACCATTTTCGATACTTTTTATTTATTATTATTATAAGTGGCCAAGGCCACGAAGTGGCAAATGGCCACTTATTGATATTGGACTTCAGCACTATTATTATTATTATTCTTCCGCCACTTTTTCTCTAGCGGCTAGACCGTGCAGTCGCTTTTTACGAAACTCGGCAGTATGGCAGAGGACTATGCCAAACGGCTAAAACGCGAAGCTCGCAACAATCGGCCAAAGGGTGGCGCTGTAGGAAGCCTTTGAAGAATGCCAACTTTGAACAGGTGTAGCTCATGCTCTGTTTCAGGTACAGCAATGAAACCTGTATACACTTATGCGTCTCCTCATGCCGAACAACTTTTACGCTCTGACTTTTGACCTCTGACCTTTACTTCTCCCACAATTTTGAATTATATGAAAAACAGTCAAAATCTATCTCCTCCTGGGATTTTCGCGTAACGTGCGCGAAACTTTTTTTACATGAACTTTGGACCAATACGGTTAGATATGTCTCGGCGGATTTCTTTTAAAGCGAAACATTATTTTTTAATAATTCACTCTATATTGCAGTTTTATGCAAATTATTCTTCTGCCTCTAAATCATACTTGCAAAGTGACACGTTCATGGCATTTGGCAAATATGTAGAGGGTTAGTCCAAATATCACTGAAAGCAATCTTACTCCAATTGGCCAAAGGGGGGCGCTATACGAAGCGTTTGAAAACTCAAACTTTAAAGGGGCATAAGTCACGCCTCGTTTCGTTTAAAGACATGCAACTTGGTTACACGCGTGCCTTGACTCAAGCGGAAGCCATCCGTGTCTTTGTTAAGTACGCTCCGTCCTTAGATTTTCTGCCATTTTGAGCAGTTTGTAAAACACTTAAACCCGCTTTTATTCCGGAACTTTCGCGTCACGTGCACGGAACTTTTTTTACATGAACTTTGGACCAATATCTAAAGATCTGTCAGATCGGATTTTTAAAAAATTTAAACATGCTTTTTTAATAATTCAAGTTTTATGCAAATTATTCTTCTGCCTCTAAAACATACATGCAAAGTAAGATTTTCATGATGAACTACTGTAGAGGGTTAGTCCAAATATCACTGAAACCAATCTTACCCCAATTGGCCAAAGGGGGGCGCTATATCATTTTGAAAGAAGGCGTCAAGTACATTACATGAAACTTTTTCTTTTTTCTTTTCTTTTTTTTTTATAAAATGACAGGTCCATTATTTGTGACTGCTGTAGTGTAGTGGTCAGTGCCTGTGCCTGGTATACGGATGGTTGTCAGTTCAAACCCCACATCGGGTTGAGTTGATGTTAACATCCTGGATGCCCATGGCATGTGCATATGTCAAACTCTTTAATGTTGACATGTCTGATCTAACTCCAGATCACGTTCATGTTTAAAATGAGCCCCACAACTACTATAGATTTACATGGAACTTTTTCTTTTTTCTTTTCTTTAAAAAAAAAAAAATGACACGTCCATTATGTGTGACTGCCGTAGTGTAGTGGTCAGTGCCTGTGCCTGGTATACGGATGGTTGTCAGTTCAAACCCCTTGTCGGGTTGAGTTGATGTTAAAATCCTGGATGCCCATGGCATGTGCATATGTCAAACTCTTTAATATTGACACGTCTGATCTAACTCCAGTTCATGTTTAAAATGAGCCCCACAACTACTGTAGATGGTTAGTCCAAATATCACTGAAACCAATCTTACCCCAATTGGCCAAAGGGGGGCGCTATATCAATTTGAAAGAAGGCGTCAAGTACATTACATGAAACTTTTTCTTTTTTCTTTTCTTTTAAAAAAAAATGACAGGTCCATTATGTGTGACTGCCGTAGTGTAGTGGTCAGTGCCTGTGCCTGATATACGGATGGTTGTCAGTTCAAACCCCACGTTGGGTTTAGTTGATGTTAACATCCTGGATGCCCATGGCATGTGCATATGTCAAACTCTTTAATGTTGACATGTCTGATCTAACTCCAGATCACGTTCATGTTTAAAATGAGCCCTTCTCTACCGGCCGTTTTTTTTCTGTTCTGAGTGAAGAAAATATGATCACTCGAAAATGTCAGAAATACTCAGATTACATTTACTCAGATTGATTTCACCCCAAGCCTCCAAAATATATAAAATAAATCAATAAAATCAAGGCACTCAGCCTACATAGAACTTTTTTTTTTTAAACAAACATGGTTAACAGATCCCGTGGCTGCCTAGTGTAGTGGTCAGGGCATATGCCTTTCGTGCGGAAGGTCGTTGGATCGAATCCTGCTTGGGGTTTATATAAGCATAATACCATGACATTTGGTAGACTTTACAGTTTGGTTCCTTGAACAATGTCTGATATGGAGCCTTCCTAAAAATGTACAGTATGTAAAACACATTCTTCGCTATTACTCCTTCAGATTTTATCCGAAAATCACACACAAATCAGTACACAGTATATCTACAGTGATGTAATCATGACAGATTTGTCAGATATCATATTCTATCTAATTGGCTAACATTGAATTCCAAGGTTTGCAGGATTGCTCCTTTTTGAACAAAATGTCTCAAACGCAGCCTGCTATGTGTATGAGATTTTGCACACACATTCCCACTAGGCCAAGGAACAGATGCCACCCTTCTCACATTGGCCTGTTATAGCGCCACCAGCGGGTCAATTTTTGCAAAACACATTTTTGGAACAAAATGCTTCAAATCCCGCATGCAGGTCCGATTGCCGTGAAAGGCCCAAGAACACGTGGCACCCTTTTCACTTTGGCCTATTATAGAGTCACCACTAGGCCAAAAAAAAACCTACCTGACCTGCCGGAGTCCTGTTCGGAAGAACACTGCTTCTAGTTTTTCTTTGATATTCTTCTTTGCTTTCCCTTGATGCCTTGGCCACTTTATCGCTGCTTGCAGCTATATTTATAATTATTATTTGCCTTTTTCTATGGGCTATTTTATAGACGTTGGATGATTATCATAATAATAAACATCACAGTAACGACGAGTGTAGCCTACTAAAGCAATCATTAAACTTTCAGAAGCCCAACTGTTACAGATGCGACTGGCAAGGGGTGCATTCAAAAGTATCGAAACAAAGTATCGTTCGTTTTTACGTGAACCGATACTCGATAGTATCCGATACTCAATGGTATCGATTCAGTGAATCGATACCATTAAAAGTATCGCCGACGATACCCAACCCTAGCGCGCACGCACGCACACACACGCACGCACGCACACGCGCGCGCACACACACACACACACACACACACACACACACACACACACACACACACACAGCCAGTCCCTCCAGTCCTCCCTCACCGTCTCCCTCTTCTCCCCGGTGTGCTCGAAGGTGGCAGGGATCTTGGGTCTGATGTTGGTGGCTCTCTTCTTCTCGGTGACGATGTCGGTGAGCAGGTTGAGCAGGACGTGGTCGTTCTTCAGCAGGGTGACGCCGCTGCAGTCCTTCTTCTCAAACACCACGTTGGTGCGCAGCGGCCCGATGGTCACGTGGACCTGGCCCGGGTACTGCTTCTCCCCTGGCTGTGGACCATACGAAAATGTCATGTAGGGGTGGGCGATAAGGTGATAATTATCGTTGAGACGATACAATGTCTCCACGATATGCCTTTTCGGAGGTATCGTATATATATTGTGATACAATTGAGGGAGCCTTATGAAAAAATCCTGTTGAATTGTTAATACAGAGATTCATTGCAGAATTCAATTTAAACCTGCATTTTGGTCTAAATCAGTAGTTCTCAAACTTTAAAATGTCAAGGTCTCCCCTTAACTCTAATTTGTATACTGTCAGTTACTGTCAGTTACATACTTCAATTTAGACCTCCCAAAAGGAACCCAGAGAGTCTAGTTTTTGTCAAGTAACTTGAAAAATAACCATAAAACCAACGTGAAAAAAGAATTGTGATACAGCTTGGGAAAATATTATGATATTGTATTTTTTCCATATCGCCCACCCCTAATGTCATGTCACTATTATTGTGAGTTTACGATGTTATCACAAATAAATATCCCTCCAAAATCCACTATCCTGGGGCAGAACATTTGCCAAAAAAGACGTGGCAAAGACTAGGCCTTGTCCGTGGCATGTTTTTTTTTTTTTTTTCGTCTTACACACCATTATAGTGTCGATCATAAGACCCTATTACTGGATGTCAAGTCTCCAGTTTTTATGTATGACACCGATTTACGACGACACTACGGCACATTCTCACAGTTACACACCTGTTAGGGTCAGTGTTTCTGGTAATACATGGTATTTATTGTATGCTGATTTTGTTAAGTCCATGGCAAAGATTTCCACCACAAGACAACATTGCAAAGACCCCTGCACGCAACGCCTGCTATATTTGTCGAAGAGATTTGGTGTAGATTAAAAATAAAAAGGACAAACCAAGTATAGTGGGCGTGGCAAACCAAGTGATAGGCTGGCCGAGCAGGAAGTGTGTTTACCTGAGGCTAGGCTGGCCGAGCACGACGTGTGTTTACCTGAGGCTCATTGATTGGCTGGCTGACCACGGCTTCATAGATCTCAGTTTCAACTTTCTCCGTTCCTCCTGGAGCCACCTTGACGTCTGTCGCTATCTGTTTGTTCTGTTACACACGCACGCACGGTCGCGCGCACACACACACACACACACACACACACACACACACACAGTAAAACACCAGTAAGACTCCCTAATAGGGAGATAAGCGACCGTTGGTCGCTTATCTCCACAAATAGGCCAAAAGTTTGTTTTACCAATTATTATTGAAGTTGAATCTCCATATATGGAGATAACCTACGCATCACACTAAGGCTGACCTCACCAGCCCATATTTGGGCATGAGCAACTTATGTCTCCATATATGGAGATATGATGACATCACACAGTCCTCAGCCGATGATGTGGCGTGATGTCATACAATACACAAACGAGCCCTACAGTATAAAGGGGCAATTCTTGCCAGGAAAGAAGCATTTCTTCGACTCAGACCTTATCGCCAGGGTTGGCTTATAGCAGCTGTCGGTAGGACCATATATGGATTCTGTTAGTGTGGATCTCCTAACAGGGCATCATCTGGGATACCATCCCTTTTATGCCCATATATGGAGATCCCTAACAGAATCCCTTTCATGCCCATATATGGAGATCCCTAACAGAATCCCTTTTATGCCCATATATGGAGATCCCTAACAGCATCCCTTTTATGCCCATATATGGAGATCACTAACAGCTAACAGAATCCCTTTTATGCCCATATATGGAGATCCCTAACAGAATCCCTTTTATGCCCATATATGGAAATCCCTAACAGAATCCCTTTTATGCCCATATATGGAGATCCCTAACATAATCCTTTTTATGCCCATATATGGAGATCCCTAACAGAATCCCTTTTATGCCCATATATGGAGATCCCTAACAGAATCCCTTTTATGCCCATATATGGAGATCCCTAACAGAATCCCTTGTATGCCCATATATGGAGATCCCTAACAGAATCCCTTTTATGCCCATATATGGAGATCCCTAACAGAATCCCTTTTATGCCCATATATTATGGAGAAATCCTTGCTCTGAGTATCTGACATCAGTGTGATGTCACCTGTTTATGCCCATATATGGAGATCCCTGCTCTGCGTATCTGGTTGCTATGGTAAACAGTTGGTTGCTAGGGTAAAAAAACATGGTTGCTATGGTAAACAGTTGGTTGCTAGGGTAAACAGTTGGTTGCTAGGGTAAAACCATGGTTGCTAAGGTGGTTGCTAACGTACACTAACAAACCAGCAACAACAGACTGTTGCCACAGCAACGTACACAAAGGTTTGTGTACACATGTGGTGTGATGTCATACTGATGCGGAGATATGAGCAGGGCAAAGGTGTGACGTGTGACGGACGGACGGCCGGTGGAGGTTTTCATAGTAAACTGCTCCCTGACGGTCGCAACTAGTAAGACGCCTCAGGGCGACTTACAACCTCACCTGGCCTTGGCCATCTGGCCAGTGATGTATATCGGACCAGTTACCCATATATGGAGATCCATGTACTGTATATAGTACATCAATCCCTTTTATGCCCAATTGCCCATACATGGAGATCCCTGTCTGAACCAGCCACACATCTGCCTCCCTCCATATATGGTCATTCCCATATGAAGTCCTGTTAGATATGGGCTTAATATTGATGACATCAGGGATCTCCGTGAATGGGCATAAAAGGGATTATGTTAGAGTGGTTCCCATGACATCACAACACACAACATATTTTCTGTCCATACATCTATCTGAACCAGCCACACAGATATGGTCACTTTAGATTTGAACCACTTTAACCATTATGTTATACTTATAAAAAATAGCAGATATTCAAGCTCCGAGCTGCTATTTTTGAAAAATCTTGAACATTTGTGCAAGTCTTCGAACATGCTTGACACGTTTAAATGGGTTAAACAGTGAAATCTGAGGGTCCTTTTGGGACGACGTCCACACAGACCACGGCCTTGGGGTTAGGGTTAGTGTATCTACTAAAAAATAATCGATTCACCAATTAATCGCGATTCACAAATTTCAAAAAATCTTTGGGGTTTTTTTTCGGGGCAGAACTATATATTCGCCTGCAGCGCCGTACTGGACTGTTTACGGCGTAACACAACGGTCTCAAAACAAACACGAGGCTTAGATGAAACGACAGAAAAGATGACGGAAAGACTAATTCGACTGGCTCCATCGGCATATAAAGCCTCCGAGTCCTCTCTTCTCCTCTCCCCGCTCTCTCACTCACTCTAACTCAGCTGCTCTGACGAGCGTGTTGTTGAACGGCCCGACTGTAGTGTGGCTTGTTAGTTAATTTGCTCCACCTGTGTAAGCTTTGAAGCTAGCCTCCGTGACCGATTCGGTTGTCAAAGAAATGGCAGTACCTACAGTAGTTGGTGCTATTTGGCAATACAGCTGCTAACAGCAGCTGTTGTTGTGCTCTGTCTCTCTCTCTCACACACACACACACACATACACCATTGCCATAAGTCATCACAGCACTTTGTTTATTGGTCACACAGAGAGGGGGAAATAAATCATGTATTAGAATCGTGATAATCGATAATCGCAATTTAATCGAAATCGTAGCCCTCTTAATGATAATCGAATCGCCAGGTACCTGAATCGTTACACCCGTAGTATCTACCTACCCTCTCCAGACAGGCGGTGAAGTGAACCCGGACCCCCGGGACCATGGCTTTGGGGTTCCCGAAGAAGGCGTCCTTGCTGAAGGTGAACTTCTCGCCGTCTTCTCTCTCGATGGTTCCGTTGGACGGCTGCATCGACACGTTGGACAGGTTGATGGGGCCGCGTCTGGGACCGTCAACCTTAGCGTCCTTGTACTGGAGGGGGAGACATTCGGCAAAACATAAATAGCTTGTCCATCAACTATTTTTGATAGACAGAAGTACAGGGCCGGCCCCAGTTAACTAACTATTGGTTCACCAAGTATAGAGGTTTTCGAGTGGCTATTTTTTTTTTTTTTGTATTCAGGGTTCCCACACATTTTTACCAATTAATTTCCAAAACTTTTCCAAAACTTTTCCAGAATATTTAACCCAATTTCCAGAACTATATAACAATAATTCGGCTCAATAACAGGTCGCTTACTCCTATGCGCAATGCCCAAAGACAGGTAGTGTATGCCAGTGGTTCTCAACGTTTTCAGGCTGTGACCCCTGAAATAATCATGTTTTAACTGGGCACCCGGCACCCTGACGAGCACTAAGAGTTGAGTAATTTTGTATAACGGTTCTATTATGAAATTAGCATCAACATGCTCACAACATGTAGATCGGCTATTTTCACAATTTCTGCCTCTAATATTTGACAATTTGGCCCATGTTTAATTTGTCATTTCAGAGGTATTAACAAAATCAATAACCAAAGACAATGCATAGCTATTTTTTTCCAGGACCTTCCAGGACCCTTGATAAATTCCAAAACTTTTCCAGTACTGGAAAAATATTTTTCTAATTTCAAAATATTTCCAGGAATTTCATGACCGTGGGAACCCTGTGTATTGATAGTTTTAAATCGTTGACATATATTTGCAAAACATTGTGGAGTCCCAAGGCTCTATGAACACTTAACCACTGTCAACCAGGGCATGTATTTATAGGTGAAAATATTGTAATGTGTAGTGAGCTTGTATGATGAAAGTATACAGTAATAGTGTACGGTTTTAAATTGTACTCACCCCAATGAAGGAGATGATTCCTAAGAATCTGCCTGGCGGGGGTCTGTAGCACACAGGAATTAAACATCACTTTAGTTCACCAACATTATTAGTCTCACGTAGACAGACATCTATTCCACAATCTCCGAATGCTATATAGTCTGGAACTACACCTTCTGAAAGCCGAGTAACGGAAGTAGTCAATGATGCACTGAACTGTAGTCCCGTTAGAAATATAACAGAAGCACACTAGCACAGACAGAGTCATTATAACGAACTGCAGTCCCATTGGAAACATAAGAGAAGCACACTAGCACAGGCGGAGTCATTCAAGCAGTATATTCTTGTTATGCGTGTATAGTTTAAGAAAACATATAAAAACATCATGGAAGTAACACCAACAACACCAGAGAAAGAGAAAATAACGGCCCAAGACATTTTGAAAGGAGACATAACGCTTCCAGTAGGACTTGTCATCGCTACTGCACCAAGGGACATCCACTTTATCCCATACTCATGATTAGAACTTCCGTCTCCCAGACTGTATGACGGGAGCATTTGCAAATTGTGGGAGACAATAGTCTGGCCACACAAGACTGAGGTGCCGGCTACACGGAGCTGGATATTTCTGAAGCTAGATATTTGGCTAGACATTTTTTTCGAAGCTGGATATTTTGGCCTTGAAGCTGGATATTTTTGAAACCGGATAAATAAGTGGAGACATTGAAAAATATCCGATTCACTGGATCCGTGTAGACATGTTACCCGGATATCTCTGAAGACTTTACTGTGTGTGTGCGTGCGTGCGTGCGTGCGTGCGTGTGTGCGTGTGTGTGTGCGTGTGTGTGTGCTTGTCCCCCTAGTGGAGGTCTGGGGACTTAGATTATTTTAGACCTAGATATCTTTGTTGTGTGGACATAGATATGTTTCTATGTGGGTATCTGAAAAACCTGGATATACGAAATATCCAGCTCCGTCTGGCCTAGGCCTAAGTTTCCTTTACATGAGCCACTCAACCAGTTCAAGTGTCGTCAACGGGAAAAAAAATAAATACAATTATCTCGTTTTTAATGGGTGAAAATAAGAAAGAAAAAAAACCTGCAAACACTCACTAATTCTGGTCAAAGAAGGGTCAACTCCAACAACCCTCCCCAAAAGCACTCGCTCTCTGAGAGTCAACAGCAACACCGTTAACTTCACATCACGTACAGATCGTATGAAAGTAATACTTTACTTTTCGTAGGTCATTTTCCTCAGCAGGCCCAGGGGCTTGCCGTTGGGCATTTTCTGGACTTCGGCGGGCGGGGACGCCGCAGGGGGGAAGGGCATGACGGGAGGAGGAGGAGCCATGAACGTAGTCTCCACCACGGGAGGAGGAAGGGCGATGTCCGCAGCCTTGGGAGGAGCCGAGATCAACGCTTTGAGCTGCGTGAAGAGAAAGGGCCATGAAACACATTTGAGTGCGTGGTGGGTCAGCGTGTGCCTTGCTGTCTAGGCCTGACACCCAACTTAAACCTATTTAGGCCTGAACACATTATGACGCAATATTTTATGCTTTAAATATAAAAAAATAGCAGATATACAAGCTCACAGCGCGGCACCGAGTGCCGCGCTGCAAGCTTGTATATCTGCTATTTTTGAAAAATCGTGAAAATTAGAATTTTGACCCGATTCTATAAGTGTCTTTTGAATCCTTCTAAGATTTTTGGAAAAAACCCTATGTTTCTATGTCAGCAATCTGGCCAGCCATCGTCAAAGAAAAGGTCCTTTTCACTTAACTGGAGCTCAGTTAGTCTGTTCTTGAGAGACTACTATGTCAGTGGTTCTCAAACCTTTTCATCCCCAAAATTATATTTATTTGGCCACGGACCCCCATCTCAAAATATCTAGTTCCAGGGACCACCCAGAAGCAAATTTGAGTTACAAACGTTCTCTTTGAAAATACATATATTCAAAGATTTGCACGCATTTTCACAACTTTTTTCAAAAATAGCAGATATATAAGCTCACAGCGCGGCACCGTGTGAGCTTGTATATCTGCTATTTTTTTATATTTAAAGCATAAAATATTGCGTAATGTGTTCAGGCCTAAATGGGTTAAACCCATTTAGGCCTAGAATTATTGAATGCTTTAACCAGTGAAAAATAGCAGATATACAAGCTCGGTGCGAGCTTGTAGTTCTGCTATTTTTGAAAAAGTCGTGAAAATGTGTGCAAATCTTTGAATATATGTATTTTCAAAGCGAACGTTTGTAACTCAAATTGTGCTTCTGGGGGGATCCCTGGAACTAAATATTTTGAGATGGGGGTCCGTGGCTAGAGATGTGCCGATTGATCGGCACCGATATCAGATCGGCCGATAATGGCCATATCGGTTTTGATCGGTGTTTCCATAGTTGGATCAAAGCGAGCCGATCAAGGCATTGACGTTCGATTCACGTGTGCGTTGTGCATGCGTGCTTCTGACGAAGGAGAGCTCTGTTCTCCTCTCTCTCTCTCGTGTGTGTGTGTGTGTGTGTGTGTGTGTGTGGCGCTCCATGTTCACTTCTCTCTGTGAGCCACTTAATTCTCCGCCCTCCCCTTCTACACACACATGCACGCTGCACCAGAGGAGAGACAGAGAGAGACTCAAAAGAGTGAAGTTTTTTGTTTTAAACATATTGGATAGTGGATACACCACTGGAATAATTCATCATAGATCAGAATATAAGTAGCCAACTTCTACCTTCCTTTGTAGTCATCTCAAAGTAAAATCCACGTTTTATTCTCCAACTTGCTTGGATTAGAATCCAGAGAAGTGATCACTGTTGCGAGCCAGCTGTGTTGTTAGGTTAACGAGGAGAATGACCCTGATTTGACATGGATGCACGTTTTGCATCTCTCTCTCTCCCTCTTTCTCTCTCTTAGGTTAACGAGGCTCGTAGAGAATGACCTCTCTCTCTCTCTCTGCGACGTGAGAGATAACTGCTGTAACGTTGCTGTAAACTTAGTTCCAAAAAACATAATTCCAAAGGACAACAGTTGTTGTCCATCTAAGGATAACGTTTGTAGCAGGGCCGGCTGAAGGATGAAATGACTAAGGGGGCTTTTGAAAATTGTGAGGGGGAAGTTACCCCCCCCCCCCCCCCCCTCCACGCCCCCGCCCACCCCCGCCCGCCCGGTGCGCATGAGTCGGGCTCATGCCAGCTAGCTACCATCAGCATCATGCCAGTCATTCATATGAACAACTCCTCTGCTGTGTACCCACTAAACTATACCAAACTGTCTGTAATCCATGCCTGGTGTTTCACTGTTTACTGAACATTATAGTTGGTTAACAACACAATAGCTGATATAAATAATAAAACGGAGTGCCATTAAATAGCATTTAACTCTTTGAGTGCCCCCTTTTTCACCACTAGAGGGCCCCAATGACCAGAGAATTCTACTTAGACAGTGCTGGTATATGCACAAGCCCTGCAGCCATGACATGCCTGAACACTTTCCTTTGTGCATGTACAGGAAGAGGATGAAGTTAGCTTGAAGTTAGCTATTGGCTACCAAGCATTTTAGAAGATCTATTTTCTGCAATTTAGCCTCGATTAAACCTTGCACACCTCATGCATGGGAAAAAAACAGAGAAGAATGAGCTCTAAAAAATCCAATGCAATCCAGAGTGGATTTGTGCAGTTTGTTCACAGCTTTCAAACAAAAAAATCCGATTGGAAATCCGTTCAGGCATTCTTGAGATAATAGCCATTATGTTTTACATGTTATGTAAACAAAAATGGCTGCCCTGTATGTTAGATGGGGTTGTATGGGGGTGGAACATGCAAAATCGCGATTGAAATCATGTTCACCAGATTTGATGGGGTCCAAAAAAAAAATTTAAAAAAAAATGTTTAAAAAAAAAAAAAAAACATTTTTTTTTTTTTTTTTTTAAAGCCGAACTAGTTCGGGATCGGCACTCTGCGATACGCTAATAAAGCCGAACTAGTTCGGGATTGGCACTCAATGAGTTAAGTGTACAATCTGCCAACTGTGAGTAATGTATTCAATCAATCAATCAATCAATCAGCTATATAATATGCAATGTGTTCACTTTCTCTCACTGAGAGAGTTGCAACATTTATTTTCTGTGAGGGAAACAAGTGAACACTGAACAGGTCTATGAAAACAAGCCCAAAAGACCCTTTAGCTCTATTACATCAGCTAGTTTCAGAATTAATCTTGAAAGCAATGCCAAATAAGCAACTACACAGGAAAACAAAATCAAAGTCTCTTATAATAAGCAAACCTGGCAACAAGACAGGAAAACAAGACCAAAGTCGCTTATAATAAAAAACATATATATCTATCTTTTTTTTTTTTCTAAAGATATACTGTACCGGTAGGTCTACCAGAGATCGTGCTAGTATTTTAAACTGCTGGTCAGCGTGACCTGGCACGATTCCATTTAACAGACATCTAATAAAAAGACCTTTCATAGATATCTGTATGCATTAATGACAACCAGGTCCGTATAAAAGCAGCCTTACACAACCATAAGCATTATGTTTTGGATTGAACTGTCTGAACATAATGCATATAGGCTATACTCAAATGTTAGGGCCAACTTGCACAAATACTGTACATTAATTACTGTACCCACATTACCATTTGCGCATTGGCGTGACATGTTAAGGTAATACATTAGGATACTCACAAGTTATATTGTGGATACAAGCAGTGGATGCTGTCCCAGCGTCTGGTTTAATAGGACAGGAGAGCCTTTTGGGGAAGTTGACATAATTGCTCCTCATCAGTGACGTCAATACGTGCGCGTCCCGCGTCTCTGACGCATTCACGTTGCCTAGAGACGCATTCACGTCATTGTTCTGGGGTCCCACGGACGCATCGCCTCCATGGACCATTGGTGTCCACGTTAAAATAATTTACCACGTCGCGAAAAAAATAATATTTTAAAAAGTCCACAGACGCCACCATTGTTCATGGGTGAAGGCATGCTACTTGACCCTACGTTAACACAAATGAAATCCGCGTAGAAAGTCTTAAAACAGACGATAGAACTAAGACTGTGTGTGTTTTGAATCCACAACGCCATTTTGTGCGACTGCGCTTGGTCACAGAATTCAATGGGTGCCTGAGTTTTAGCGTAGCACCGGGCCGCTCTCTGACCATAGTGGCACAGCGTGTTAGGTGATACACCGAAAAGGGTTCCCCCACAGAACGTGTAGCACGGCGCAGAAACGTGACGTCACGTCTCTACACTGCAGCTCACTGCTCAGACAGCGACCCGCCTCCTTTCCCCTTCATTCAATAACAACTGGATATACAGTACACGCGCTATTGTTTATAGATGTGGTGGACATTGGACAACGTGTTAGAAGCCACACAGGTCTTCATTGCGTCTTTACAACAATAGCGACGATTAACGTCGTGGTGAACATGGTCAAATAACCTTTATTGGCTCAACTACAACACGGAGGAAGCAAGCTAGCCTAGCATGTATGCTATCTGAGACAGTCTATGTATGTAGCCTAGGCTGCCTAACTGTTTGATTGATTATAGCGTTTTCGTGGCAGCGCCGTCCATTTGGTGGTCCGCCGGGGCAGCGTACCACCGCGGCCGCCTGTGCCTTGCCCTCCCGCATCCATAGAGGGGTGGCACGTCCCTCTAGGATCAACCGTTCAAAACAAAAGTAGCCGATCTACAAGCAACCCAATCCACTGTTTTTGACCCAGTCCACTGGTTCTCTGTACAGCAGAGCAAACACAAGCACGCCATTCCATAGAAGCAGTAACAGTACAAACAGGAGACATCATCTCACTGAGAAGATCCATATATTATCGATGTATATAAAATAACAGGTGGCTGTTGATTATGAAGACTCGGTAAAAGCTTCTATCTGCGCCCCCAAGTGGTCAACATCCGATATTACCGGTTCGGTATAAAAAAAATCAAACCGTCACATGACTATTTGGAAGTATTAAAATTGTAAGATTTGGAATTGTGGTTCATTTCTTTCAGACACATTTCTACGTAACATGAACATAACCATATAATAACCAATTCAAGTTAAATGCTGCACTTTGTCAAAAATGACATGACGCGTTGAATTTTTGTGGGACCCATAAAATATCCCTGGGACTCATCCGAAAGACCCTTCGTGGGTCCTGGGGACTCATTACATTAAAAACCTATTAACATCACTGCCTCATATATATATTCCATTCAAGGTAACGTTTTAACGTGTCCAGCTGTCCACCGTGTTTCATCTGACTGGATGCCACAGACCAGTGTTGCGTCCATGTTTGTTGTTGTCATCTTAAAATGAGCGTGCATTGTTGTTAATTAGTGGTTGAACAACTTGCCAACTTTACTCACAAGTGCCCTCTCGTTTGAAAGGATCTGTGATGTATTCTAACTAATAACAACTTGTTTTGACAGTCCATCCATTTATAGTACATATACTGTACAACTAAACCGCACGCCTGAGTGCACCGAACGCTGTGCAGCGTCACAGTGTGATAGAGGGGGGCCCATTGAGGGGGGCTTCCGATGGACGGTCAATTGCATTGACCATCATTTGGACTGAGATTTACCGGCAGTCGGAGTCCCCCCTGGCCACAGGAACTAGGCAGCACCAGCGTGTTAGCGAAAGGGGGCCCCAATGTGAGAGGGGGTTTCTGATGGACGCATTGACCGTCATTTAGAATATAAACTGAGGGGGCCTAACTTGCGGCCCCCCCGTGGAGCCGGGCCCGGTTTGTAGTTCCCTTAAACGGTCATTTCCACAGGAGCTAACTGTTAGCAGCTAGATGTAAGGAGGATGAAGCGTTGCCATTCAGTTTCTGCGACAGAAACAAGCAAACAGGTCAATAAAAAAGTGTTGCCAGATCCTGTTTTTGCCAGCAAACAGGTCTATAAAAATGAAAAAAAAAAAAAAAAAAAAAAACTGGGGAAGGTCAGTCAAACAGAAACGTTGTCTGATATTGTTTAAGAACAGTGGTTCTCAAACATTTTCATGCCAAGAGCAAGGACCCCAAATGTGTACAGAAAATCTTAAGGGTCTATTTGGCCTATTATTGTTGCTGTATTAACCATTATAACCAAATAACCTTGAAAATAATGAAGGGTAGACAATATTGCCACTATCTTATACGATATGATAATATATCGTATCGAGAATCTAATCGAATCATGACCTTAGAATATAAAGTTGAATTTAATTAATATATACAATGTCAATGTTGTGTAAGAGGAATCATTAAATATATAAATGCTCCTACAGTGACACAATAGAATAATTTATGGATTTCACGCTGTGATCGATCGGTAATATCGGGATCGTCAGATATTGATTACACTCTGTGATGGATCGGTAATATCGGTATCGGCAGATATTGATTCCAGCTGATCGGTGATCGGTATCGGCCCGATATCAGGATTTATGAAGTCGACTCGAGTCGCGGGGGTTAATCTGGCGCGTCGGCGAATCGTTTTATTAAAAAATAAAAAAAAAGTGTTGCTTTAAACCACGTAAATAGGCCTACAATAAAACAGTAACATGAACATTGTTTTAAGCATTCAAACTTGTTTTCAAAGCTAAATAAATCCATGAACTTGACGGCCGTTATTGCCGTGCATAATATGAGACTTAACCTGCGGGCGGACATTAAATGATTGATGAAAAGATTGCGTGCATCCATAGGCCTAATTGGGAATCATCAATCGTGGGGCAGAGAAAGAACAGAGACGAGAATAATGTATCTCTTTGACAACACAAATGCGTGTCATTTATTATTTTCACAGGTTGTAACTATTTTCTTTGACACAGAACAGTTAGGCCTACAGGACCTCAATGTAAATAAAATAAGCCTTTATATACATCTGTACCTCAGCTTTTTTTGTGCAAAAAAAAAATCAAACGAAATGTTTCTTTTCTGTAAACAGCATTATTTAAGAACAATGAATTAAATGACAATGACAACAGTGACATAACGGTGCGCACCACGCTGAACAGCTGAAGCCCCCCCCCCCCCCCCCCCCCCAAAAAAAAAAAAAAAAAACGAAAAGAGAAAAAGACAGTTTGTTACAGTGAGTCCAGTCCATTGTTCTATTTATCCTTATCTTTATCCTTCTTCTCCTTAATCCGTAGCTTTGGGTTTAGCTGTCGCAAGTTGTGGGCGAGAAACACAACTTTGTCCACGTTCTTTGGAAGAAGTGAGCATCGGGTTTTGTTAACAATAAAGCCAGCCTTTGAGAATATTCGCTCGGACGGCATGGATGTGGAGGGGACGCAGTGCAGCCGTCTGGCTGCCAAGGCCAGCCTGGGATAGTGGGCCTCGTTTTTTTTCCACCAGCGCAGGGGTCCGCAGTCGTCAGCTTTTGTTTGGTTCTGCAAGTAGGCCCTCATTTCATTCTGAATAGACTCCTCTTCTTGTCCATCTTCTTCTGTTGACATTGACAATAGCATGGCAATCTCTTTCTCCTTTTCCTCTTTTTTCTTTTTTTGAGTCGGCTGACTTTCCTCTTCGGAACTTTCGACCTCTTCATGCACCGTTGGTGACAAGAATTCAGCCAGATTAGTCACCGTTTCATATGCCTCATCTCGTTGAGCATCCGACAGGAATGTCAACTTTTTGAAACGTGGGTCGAGCACTGCGGCTTGCACATGTAGGCTGCGCTGAAGTTGTGGCCCTGTTAATCCCCATCTCTCTTCGAACTGTGCAGTAATCTTTCTCTTCAGGGCTTTGATGACAGCACTGTCGTCGTCGCACACTTTCAGGTGGCGTGTTTTCATATTGATGAGCATAGGTACAGTAGCAGACAAGGATGCATTCAGTTCCTGTGACAGCAACTCAGTAAGAGTAATCATGGGCTTCAGAACTGAAACAAGGTCTTCTGCTACTCTCCACTGTACCGATGTCAAGGCTAAGTCACGATGTGCCTTCTTGGTGACGAGGCGGTCAGAGAGCACTGCAGTAACTGGCCATCGCTGCTCGACAAGACGATCGAGCATTAAGTACGTGGAGTTCCATCGTGTTTGCACGTCTTGGATTAGGCTGTTCTCTTTCACTTTCTGTGTTTTTTGTTTATCTGTAAGTGCTGCAGTGGCCTTCGCACTTTTTTTAAAATGACTGACGAGTCGCCTAGCAGCTACGATGGTGCGGCAGACCGGTTCCTCCTTTAAAGCTGCGTTAATGCACAGTTGCAGCGTATGCCCAGCGCAATGAACCGATTGGACACTTCCCCAGGATGGATCGTCGGCTAACTTGCTCATGCAGAGAGTCATATTTGATGCATTATCGTGCGCAAGAGCAACCCGCTTCTCTCCTGGAATCTCATATTCATCCATGACTTCGCTGAGTCTGTTCGCGATGTTTTCTGCCGTGTGACTCTCAGTCATCTCTTTAGTTTCCAAAACAAACGACTCCGGTTCCCAGTCAGCAGAGAGTGTATGTCCCGTTACTGTCATGTACGCTTCCATTTGCAGCGACGTCCACATGTCAGAAGAGAAACTTGTAGCTGCGCTGTCATTGATTTTCTCCTTAATCACCTCTCTTGTTTCGTCATATTTCTTCACAACGTGCTCCATTACAGTCTCTCTTGTGGGCATTGTGTATTCTGGTTCCAGCAGTTCAATTAGATTTTTGAATCCTATACCCTCTACAATGTTCACGGGCCTCATATCAAGAGCAATGAACTCGGCAATAGCATTGGTAATAGCCCTCCTCCGAGCCTCTGTGAACGGCGGTTTGAAGTCCAGCTTTCTCTGTGTTAACTTCGGCGAGTCAGTACTGTCATCACTGCTTGCCTCTACTGCATGGGCCTGTGGCAGAATGTTTTAAGTAATTAGACTTATTATTGATACAAACGCTCCTGCACGCATTGCCTTCCTGCTAGTTTACCGCGCATGCGCACCCCCCAAAAAAATCAAATAAAATGAGGAATCGACTCAGGGAATGTGAGTCGACGTCAGGCTCATTTTCCGACGCGTCGATTCGTCGATTTTTAGAAGACAGGCCTACAAAAAACCTGATCGGAACATCTCTATCCGTGGCCAAATACATATCATTTTGGGGGTCCTTCACATGAAAAGGTTTGAGAACCACTGACATAGTAGTCTCTCAAGAACAGACTAACTGAGCTCCAGTTAAGTGAAAAACACCTCACAGCGCGCTGTGAGCTTGTATATTTGCTATTTTTCAATAGTTAAAGCATAAAATAATACAGAATAATGTGTACCCGTTATAAATGGGTTAACTGTACTTGTACTGTACTACAATTCTTTTGCATTGACTACCGGTATACTTGCGCTGTTCTTCATTTTTGTCAATCAATCAATCGAGTCACAATTATTACATAATCGTCTAATTGCAATTATTGGAGGTAATCACAGTTATTTTTTTTCATGTCCAAGTTATCATTCATTTCCAAGTTGAGAAAGAACACTATAAAAAGTAGAGGAAATAGCAGATCTACAAGCTCACAACGCATCGCGATGCAATGTGTTGTGAGCTTGTAGGTTGGCTATTTCCATATGCCACTCATTCCTTTGTATATTTAGGTTATTTGTCATATCTGCCCTGTGCAACCCAAACAGAATTCAAAAATGTATTCATATGCTTCGGTGTTCAGCGACAAAAACACAATTAAATCATTAATCGCAATTATTTGTGTGACAATTGATTGTCACGTAAAATGTCATAATTGTGTAATGTTCTTATGTGAACGCTTCAGTTGTGCGCATCATAGCAGAGCGTACTCACCCACTCTGGCTGGTCAGGTGGAGGGTTGACCATCACCTCGGCTGTGTTCTGTAAGTCAAGAAGAATGTATTTATTTTATTTTTCTATTCCCATGAGTAGAGACCGACCAATATTATTATTATTATTAGAGTTCTCGAACAGCCTGCAAAGTAAGGCCTGGCCCTATCCCGAGGCCCGGCCGGACTAATTAGCATACATTTTTAGGCCCTACCCGGCCCGAAAACGTCGGGTCGGTTCAGGCATAGATTAGCTACGGCCTTAGTAGTCAACCCCTGAAATAATTTTATTTCAGTGGTTCAGTGGCCTCTATCACAATAGGGGGCGTGAATTTGTAGGAGCCTGTGTGTCTCTATCGTCGGCTATTACGCAGCCAATATCTCCTGACTTTTAACCACTTTCAAGTGGTGTCCCTATTTTGGACATGTCATTATACAGTCTTCTATAATGTCTTCCTTTACCTGTCCGGTCCAGCCAGGAGGGGGGTAGGCCACCGCCGGCGGGGGAAAGGAGGCGTAGGGCACAGGCTGCACCACCGGCGGGGGTATGCCCGGTGGGGGTATCCCCGGTGGGGGCATCCCCGGCGGGGGCATGCCCACCGGCGGTACCACCGGAGGGGGCATACCCGGGGGTGGCATGCCCGGCGGTGGCCCCGCAGGGGGTGGTATCCCTGGGGGAGGAATGCCCGGCGGGGGCCCCCCGAACCCCGGGGGCGGCACCGACACGGGGCCAGGCGGAGGAAGCGCCTGCGGAGGGGGCACAGGGGGAGGCGCGTCGTAGTAGGGGTCTGGGCGACCGGGACCGGGGCGGCCGTAGTACGGGTCCGGACCTGGAGGGCCGTAGTGGTCGCCCGGCGGCCCCCAGCTGTCCGGAGGCGTCATCGGCCGCCCTGGACCCGGTCCCCAGGGGCCCGGCTCCCCCGGGGGGCCCCCCCATTGGTCGTCCTGGCCCCAGCCGTGAGGGGGAGGCCCCTCGGGGCCCCAGTCACCACCACCACCGGGCATCCAGCCTGGAGGAAACCAGAAGCACAATCAGTCGATTGACTCAGAGATAGGCCTGTCACAATTATTACATAATCACCTAATCGCAATTATTTGACATAATCATAATTATCTAGTCATAATCGTTTCCGTGTTGAAAACTATATATAGTGGAAATAACAGATCTACAAGCTCACAACGTGTCCGCGATGTGACACATTGTGAGCGTGTAGATTGGCTATTAATCAATGATGCTTTTTATTAAGTATAAAGTTGTCAAGTATGTCAGTCATTTCTCTGGTTATGTGCAACTTCAAAGCCTAAAAGCCAAACAGAAATGTAATTGTCAACAACAAAAACATATCATTAACATCATTAATCGCAATTATTTGAGTGACAATAATCACCATGTAAAATGTCGTAATCGTGACAGCCCTAACAATCAGTCGATTTTATCAACATCAATGCATTAGCCGCAAATTGCAACACTAGATTTTTTTTTATAATCGGTTGAATCTAGGGTTGCAATACCTCCCATAGGCAGCCAATGCATCAAAACGTTTTTTTGCTATCTGATTGTATTAAACAACGTCAAACTCACCAATATTGCGGCTCTATGGAAAGCTTGGAATTTACTCTTTCTATCTGCAAAGTGTTTGTTTCAGAAAAATCCACAGTAGACATGTTATGAGTTACTTTCTATCCAAGAAATTTGGTTCAGGTGATTATTTTTTCTAAGTCCTGGAGTTTGGAAGCGCTCGTGGAAAATCCCTCAATGGTCCTGTGACCACCTGGTTCTAAATGTCACATTATGCAGGAGGCAGCGGGACATGGCGTTATGGAAGACAAGCGCTTCCGAAGTTCAACACTTAGAAAATAAACCATGTCTGCTCGGATTTCTTGACAGAAAATAGATCATAACAATTATACGGTGGACTTTTCACTGAAACAAACACTTTGCAGATAGCAAGAGTAAATTCCAAGCTTTCCATAGAGCCGCAATATTGGTGAGTTTGACGTCGTTTAATACAATCAGATAGCAAAATAAAGTTTTGATGCATTGGCTGCCTATGGGAGGTATTGCAACCCTAGATTCATCCGATTCTAAAAAAAAAATCTAGTGTTGCAATTTGCGGCTATCAATGCATGTACACTATGTTTTTTGGTCACAACCACACACACACACACACACACACACACACACACACACACACACACACACACACACACACACACACACACACAAAATACAATTTTACACAACACACTGCAAAGTGTACTGGATGCTGACGCCATGTTAAATCCCTAACTATTTATGTATTGTTATTTGCATAGGACGGTCTGTGTCATGTAATGTCTCTATAATTATATGAACTGAGTACAAAGGACCCCAATGTAAACAAGTCATAGTTATTTCGTGGGTAAATTTAAAAGGCTATAATTAGTATAGACCTTGTATCTGTACTGTCTTATGGGGACCGTTCCTATGTTCCCCACTTTCTTACCACCTAACCTACCCCTACCCTCACTAAAACTAATGCTGTGAGGTGGGGAACATAGAGAGGGGAACATAGATTGGCAACATAGGTCGAGGGAACCATGGCCATGCATGCATGATCCCTTCTTTTCGTCTTTCCACTGCAACATCAACTTCTGACTCCCCCCCCCCCCCCCCCTCATACAGCGGCGGCATATTACAGTTTCGGTGAATGATAGCTTGAAAATCACGCTCTCGCTCTCTCTCGGAGTTTAAGGACACCGGACTATCGAGATTCGAAACATAAGGACGACAACTTTTCTAGGACAAACGAGCCCTCGAACCATCGTGCCACAAATTGGGCGTCCCCATACTCGGACATTCGGGACATCGAATCTCCGTGCATTCGGATTTTCCGGCCATCGGAAAAGCACCACGCGCACGATGAATCCCACCTCTTGGGCCCCCCCAGTCAGGATGTGGGGGTCCCCGGGGTCCCCAGTTCCCGGGGGGTCCCGGGCCGTCCCAGAAGGGTGGGGGTCCTCCTCCTCCTCCTCCTCCTCCATGGAACATCTTCACAACACTGGAGCAGCTAGCAGGCTAACAGTTAGCTTAGAGCTAACACAAACCTCACCATTTACAGCAGCGAGCTAGGCTAGCCGGATAGCTAGCTAGCTAAATAAATACACACAGGCTGGCTAATAGGTTTCACGCAGTCCAATTTCGACAGATATCTGACGAGTATTAAAGCATTAAAGCCCGGAGGTAACTTTATGTTGAATAAATTACAGTTCTAATATGTTTGTTCGGCTAGTAGTTGTTTCTGCATAGAGCAGAGCAGACTGTGTGGACATTTAACCATAGGCCTATGTGAAATGAGCAGAAATAGCGTTAGCAGAAATAAGGCTTCCGGCGCCGATCTCTTCAGAATAAGAGTACCCCTAAAGCCATTGAAAAACGTTGAAAACAGATTATTTTGTGATTGCGACCGTAAGGTCGCAGTTTAGTATGAAAACCTCCACCGGCCGTCCGTCCGTCACACACGTCACACCTTTGCCCTGCTCAATGTATACGTGTAACGCCTGATACTGAGGTGAGGTGTCACTGTGACATCACAGATACTGAGGTGATGTGTCACTGTGACATCACAGGTGAGATCGCAGTGATGTCAGATACTCAGAGCAGGGATCTCCATATTTAGGCATAAACAGGTGACATCACAGTGATGTCAGATACTCAGAGCAGATAATATGGACGTTAAAAATATAGATTATTATAGATTAAGTATCTAAACGAACAAACAAAATGCAAATTAGGTTTCTGGGTAAAAAAGAAAGGTTTTGATAACATAAAAACATGATAAATGGATAAATGCTGTTCACTGGAGTGCATAGCCTTTACAAATTTGACTCTGGACAGCAGACGGCTCTTTGTGGCGCCACTTTGGAGACATGCACGCGTGCGGGGAAACCTCCTCTATCACGCCACACTCTCCGCTAAGCGGGGGAGGCGTCCCCTCAATTTCTGTTGGCTTTCCAGTGCAGCCACCCGCTCAAAAAAGTGACATTTTTGGACATTTTCAGACTCTAGTTGGCGCTGGAGAGTAGACGGCTCTTTGTGTCGCCACTTTGGCGTGATAGAGGAGGTTTCCCCGCATGCTGGACCTCCAGAAGGCATTTGACACCGTCGATCATTCTATTCTGATTGAAAAACTCAAAGCTATTGGTCTTGATAGCACAGCAGTGAGATGGATGCACTCTTACTTGGTGGGGAGGGAACAGATGGTGGAAGTCAACGGAACCCTGTCCCCCCCCTCCCAGTAAACTGTGGAGTACCTCAAGGGAGTATACTAGGACCACTGTTGTTCTTAATATACGTAAACGACATGTCATCTGCTTGTGACTGCAATCTGTTTCTGTTCGCGGACGACTCGGCTCTCCTAGTCTCAGGCAGAGACATATCGCAGGTTGAAAAGGCCCTTAACTGTGAACTTAATAAGATCTGCACTTGGCTCAATGATAACAGACTATCAATTCACCTAGGCAAAACTGAATGTATCCTCTTTGGATCTAGTCAGAAACTTAGCCTAGTTGAGAACTTCACAATTAAAGTAGGTGACACTGTGATAGAAAGAAAAAACTACATCTGCTACCTGGGTTGCATCCTGGAGGCTAACCTATCCAGTGAAAAAATGACCACCAAGGTAATCAATAAAGTCAACCAACGAATTCGCTTCTTGCAAAGGGTTGCCCCGCTGATCAATATTAAATCCCGAAAGACACTAGGAGGTGCTCTTATTGGGCCCCTCATTGATTACGGAGTCCTTGTCTGGTATCGCGACGCCCCAGCTGCCTTAAAGTTAAAGCTCCAAACAGCCCAAAACAAACTAATTAGGGTTGTGCTTGGTCTCCCTCCTCAGACCCACCTTACCGATCATCACCACGAAAGCGTGGGATGGCTCAAAGTAGCTGACAGAGTACAGCATCTTGCAATGGGCATGGTGTACAAGATACACTACACCTCCAAGATTCCCATGTACCTGACAAACTACTTCCTAAAGGTCAAGGATGTTCACAATCACAACACCAGAGGCAGCTCCACTAATCATCATCAACGTAGATTTAACACTAAACAAGGCTCTAACTCGTTCTCCTGCTACACCATCAACATGTGGAACGCCCTTCCACAAGCCCTAAAGGAGAGCAAATCCCTAGCCTCCTTCAAAATTGATATGAAAAGTCACCTTCAGACAGCTGCTACCCGTGACTTGTAAATAGACTAAGCCCCCATGCTCCCCCCCCCCCCCCCCCCCCCCTTTTTCTCTTTTTTTGTTTTTGATGTTATGCTTTTGAAACTGATATTATCCTAGATAAAGTACTATGTTCTATCCGTCTGTCCAGCGCCAACTAGAGTCTGAAAATATCTGAGAATGTCACTTTTTTGAGCGGGTGGCTGCACTGGAAAGCCAACAGAAATTTAGGGGACGCCTCCCCCGCTTAGCGGAGAGTGTGGTGTGATAGAGGAGGTTTCCCTGCACGCGTGCATATCTCCAAAGTGGCGACACAAAGAGCCGTCTGCTCTCCAGCGCCAACTAGAGTCTGAAAATGTCCGAAAATGCCACTTTTGTGAGCGGGTGGCTGCACTGGAAAGCCAACAGAAATTGAGGGGACGCCCTGAAAACGGCACTTTTTGTACTCAATTTTAATTTGAAAATAACAGATCTACAGGCTCACAATGCGTTGTGATGCAACGCATTGTGAGCTTGTAGATCTGCTATTTTCAAAAGATATTTATTTAAACATTTGAAAACTTGAAATGGGAATTCTGCACAATGAGTAGTCCTACTTTTACTTTTGATACTTTAAGTACATTTTAATGCCAATACTTTTGTACTTTTACTCAAGTAGACTATATTTTGAATTCTGTGACTTTTACTTGCAACAGAGTATTTTTATATAGCACTTTTATGGTGAGTTGTTACAGGTATATTTTCATTAATTACATTGATTTATTACCCTGCTTGTTAGAATGCTTGATTCTGATTGGTCAAGCGCTGAAATCAGAGGTCTGTTATCACCCGATAACAGACCGCTCCGCTCTATAACAGACCGCTGCCTAATCAAAGACTCAGAGCACCTGCTGCAGTCAAGTTGCACTGCGTGAACCTTGTGCTGTAGCCAACATGTCAGCCATGTAAACAAACACACAGCGACATTTACAACTAAACGTTGATCTCAAGAATGTTTTTAAAAATATTTTAAGCGAGAAATAGAGGACGTAGTATCAGAAAATGGATTCTATCTAATCAGCACTTCCTTGTTTTCCAAGGCGACCGTGTCGCGCTGGGAGGACGCCCAGCGCAACACTTGTGGAACACTTCCAGCCGTCTGTAAACAAGGAAATACTTTGTTTTGTTTTTAGTTTTGAGTCAAATTATTACTTTTATTTAGTAGCCGGGTAATAAGCGGGATAATGAATGGCTCCTTGGTGAATGACGACAGATAACTTCATGACGACAGATAACTCCCCTCGGCTGGAGAAGCTAACCGCTGCAGCCTGCGGGAAGTCTGCACCGCGCGTCTGCAGACCCCATACTACTTAGTGACTTGGACAGGGCGTCGTGGGGCGACGGTGAGATTCGATCTAGTGATCTCTGGCACTCAAGTCGGCGACGCTATCCATTCAGCCATCAATGCTGATGTTTATCGTGGGCTTGCCCAGGCCTTACGGCCTGGGCATAAATAGAACGATTGCATTCACCACGGCTTCGTAACTCGCGCGGCGCTCCGCCGGCCGCGCGGCCCTGGCCCGCTCTTCGCGGCCACTCGCGCCTGCGGCGCTCGGGGGCGAAGAGCAGGACCAAGGTCCGCTGGCCTTCGCGCCGCTTGCAATGTCGTGGACAATCGAGCGGCTCCGCCTGGCTGCCACTGGGAGCAGTAGAGAGGTTGACCTGGGTCTGCAGTGCTGGGTCTGCAAACAGGTCTGCAGACTCGCAGACGCCAGGTCTGCAGACTCGCAGACACCTTCCCGCAGGCTGCAGCCGTTACTACTTGCTCGGCTGCGCCTCGGGGAGTTATCAGTCCGTCGGTCAGTTATCTGTCGTCATTCACCGCGGAGCCATTCATTATCCCTTACATAGTAGCCTACCATACTTTGCATCTGTCCTGTCAAAAATAAACAGATAAACCCCTGCTCTAGCCTATGATAGCTCTTTTGTGGGATTACAGTAGAACGAATTGAATTGGAATGGAATTAATTTTGTTAAATGGCCTTTAATATCAATTTTCAATCTGAAAGAACCTGGAAAATGTGTTAGGACAATTAGAAGTACACTAGTATAGAGACATACATCATATACTCATCTTTTAAATACATTTGTGTCTTTTAAATATACATTATTTACAGCACTTTTATTTTGAAGGCTGGAGCCTGGCTTATTTCTGCCTGCGCCCAGACCGGAAACGTTCTTTCTGCTCATTTCACGGACCTTAACCATAGAGCATCGCAGCGGAAGTGGATTCCTGGGGTCACTTAATATTACCCATTCATTTTCGCCATAGACTTTTACAAAAATATTTTTAACAATTATGTTAAGCCTCAAACCAAGCCATCCAGGATGGAGGTGAATCATGACCATAAAACCTTTGATCCTATGTGAAAACATATTTTAATATTACATTATTTGATATAGGCTACTACATTTAATAACTACCCTTTGTTTAGCGATTTTCAAAATGTTCTTTTCATAGAAAAAAAGGTTTTATGGTCATGATTCACCTCCATCCTGGATGGCTTGGTTCGAGGCTTAACATAATTGTTATAAATATTTTTGTAAAAGTCTATCGCGAAAATGAATGGGGAATATTAAGTGACCCCAGGAATCAACTTCACACAACACACTTCCTGTCAAATTCCTTATTCTCGGTTCTCGCAGACCAATGTTTGTACTAGGTGTACACCGCCACCTACTGGACCGCCAGAGTACGTTTGCATTCTTTGATTTGCTTTTTTGATCACCTTTGTTGCCCTGCCATCCTATCACCAGACAGGTATTTGTCAAGAATGCAGCCCAAATAATTAATCTCTTAATAGAGATTATTAAGTAGTCCTTCAGATTTTTTTTATCTAAATATCACACAAATCGGTAGGCCTACACGTGATCTTTTTGGACATGTGATGAAGACGGAACTGTCAGATCTTTCATATTCTATCGTGGTTGGTGTTTAGAACAAAATGCCTCAAATCATGAACACTAGCGTCCAATTGTAGTGAATGAAACTTTGCACACACATTTCCACTAGGACTACATTGAGCAATAGGCCTAAATGCCAACCTTTTTCACAAACAGTCCTGACATGGCGGAGACCTGTGCTCGGAAGAGAACATTTTCTAGTTTCTTGTCAGGAACAGGTAGGCCTATAGGCTAAGCATGTAACATTTGGATTTCATTTCTGTCAGAATCGTTTCCCTTCGTCTGTATGAAAATAATCTGTAGTAGCAGATAGGAGTGACAGGAGGAGTTTATTTTTTGAATATGACCTGATTTGGCCATATAGGCCTAAAGTACATCATTCACTTTGATCAGGTACCGGTCAAGTAATTTCTTTGTAGGCTACATTTAAGTTATTATGTTCCAGGCAGGGACGTGCTGGGCCCCTGATTCAGCCCAGGAAAAAGATTTGGAGAGGCCCTCATTGCGCGCTATAGAGAGAGATCTCTCTCTATAGCGCTGCTGCTACTCAAAGATTTGTGACAAAGTGACAAGCCAGTGGGCCAAATACATGAGTTATATTTCGTCGTTGTCGGGTGGAAACCTTGTATGTCCAAAGCCGTTTGTTTTGTATTTATCATTTTAAAAATGATTTATAGTGAAAATAGCCGATCTACAAGCACACAACGCCTCGCACCGCGAGGTGTTGTGTGCTTGTAGATCTGCTGTTTTCACTATTTTTATGCGATGGCCTTGTATGATGAAGCAGGGCTTTGCTTTGCGAAATAATGTACAAATTTGAAACTTGGAGATACAAGGTTTCTGCCCGACAGTGACGATTTACTTTGTTGGCCGCCCAGCCCCCAAAATGGAACGAAGGCCGACATTTTATTTTTAATTTTTTCTTTGGACCGGCCATTCAGGAGTTGTCCCGCTTTTCCCAATGGCCAGCACGTCCCTGGTTCCAGGCAAAAACATTGTTAAAGCTGTACTGTGGAAGCTGCTCAACTAGTGGTCAGTAGCGGTATTGCTTTTTTCGGCCGGAGTCGCAGACCACCGCGGCCGTCGCGAGCACCTCCGCCTCGCCGATACGATTCCGTAGAGCCGTCTCCCATCATTTTTAGACCAGGATTGAGGGAGTAGCAAGCAATATTCCTTCACCAATGTAAACACAGTTGCTGAGGGAAGCTACTTCCTTTAGAGACAGCAAGACTCGCTGTGATTGGCCGGTGGTGTATGATCGGCACTGTGATTGGCCGGTAGTGTATCATGTGGGAGATGACATCATTTTGCTGGGAAATTCTCCCCCCCTCACAACTCATAGAAAACATATAAAGAGAAGGCTTTAGAAGCTGAAAATAACAGAGTGGGTGTTCTAAAACTTTAGCGATGTAACAGTTAGGACAATTTTAAGATTTGTTTTATAAAAAAAGTTACATGGTATAACTTTAAATCATTGTTCACAGTTATTTGTGTGACAAATAATTATCAACTAAAATATCATGATAGGGACAGTGAGGCGCACATTGTAGCCTAAAGTGAAACAATCAAAGTCTACTGAAATAATAAACATGACTTGTGTGTGTGTGTGTGTGTGTGTGTGTGTGTGTGTGTGTGTGTGTGTGTGTGTGTGTGTGTGTGTGTGTTTGATTGATGACTTTATTAGAAGTTTGCATAGGAAAAGGTACAGTTTCATGACGGTACAGTTCACTGGTACAAGGTCTACTAAAAGGAGATCCTAGAAAAGACTAAGCTTATTTCCACAGGAAACCATTTAAGTATCTCATATAACATTGAATGACAGACGAATAGAACACAGTAGGCCTACTATGCAGTAGATATGTAAATAAAATAAAATGAAAGAACAAAAAAAAGAAAACAGTAAGTCTAAACAAACAGTAAGTAGGCCTATATACAAAGAAGGGGCAGGGGAGGGTAGGGCTGGGCTAGGTTTGTTTTTTTACCAGTTGCGAACGGCTGCTGCCTGTAAGTGGTTTTTCAGGGCGATTTGTGTGTGTGTGTGTGTGTGTGTGTGTGTGTGTGTGTGTGTGTGTGTGTGTGTGTGTGTGTGTGTGTGTGCGTGCGCGCGTGCGTGCGTGCGTGTGTGTGTGAACGTGGACGTGAACTTTGCAATAGTTATGTTGTGTCATAGCTCCACCCCTGGCAGTTGCAGACTAATCTGAGAGAAACCAGGAAACAGGCAGGCTATATTATTCTGACTCTTCTCACTGACAACAGAAAGAGACAGACTACGGTCTGTCTCTTCACCTTCAGAGATTTTACCTTCAGATCAAACTCAACTTCCAGGGAGGGAGGGAGGACAGTCTTTCCACAGCTACATGAGGGAATACTGACCCAGACCACTGGAACCTGCTGCTGACTGGACTTTAACAAGAAGCAGGATTCAAAGTGAAAGTAAACTTCACGGAACATTCCAGAGGAGGGAGTGTTGACTGTTGACTGACTGGCTGAAAATTGCGTTCGTAGCTTCACTCAGAGACGAAATGGCTTCCAAGTTGTCTCGCCCTGAAGAGGATTATTGCTGTCCTGTATGTTGTGACATCTTTAAAGATCCTGTTATCTTGTCCTGTAGCCACAGCTTCTGTAAAGACTGTCTGCAGGAATGGTGGAGAGAGAAGGTAGTAAAGGAATGTCCAGTTTGTAAGGAGAGACATTCAGTGGATCCACCCAGAAACCTGGCTCTGAAGAACCTGTGTGAGGCCTTCACAAAGGAGAGACATCAGAGAGCATCATCAGGGTCTGAGGTTCTCTGCAGTCTGCATGCTGAGAAACGCAAACTGTTCTGTCTGGAATGTCAACAGCCAGTGTGTGTTGTGTGTCGAGATTCTAAAAAACACACCAAACACAGTTTCAGACCCATCGATGAAGCCGCTCTGGATCAAAAGGAGGACGTCCAGAAATCACTGAAGCCTTTACAGGAGAAACTGAAGGTCTTTAATAAATGTAAAACAAATTATGATCAAACAGCAGAACACATTCCGTTCCAGACTCGGCACACTGAAGATCAGATTAAGGACCAGTTTAAGAAGATGCATCAGTTTCTACAAGAGGAAGAGGATGCTAGGCTTGCTGCACTGTGGAAGGAAGAGCAACAGAAAATTCAGATGATGAAGAAGAAGACTGAGAGTCTGAACAGAGACATATCAACTCTTTCAAACACAATCAGAGCCATAGAGGAGGAGCTGAGAGCTGAACACATCTCATTCCTGCAGAACTACAAGACCACAATGCAAAGGGTCCTGCAGCTCACACTGCAGGACCCACAGCCGGTCTCAGGACCACTGATAGATGAGACCAAACACCTGAGAAACCTGACCTTCAGAGTCTGGAACAAGATGAAGGACATTGTCTCCTACACTCCTGTCACCCTAGACCCCAACACTGCCAATCCATATCTCATCCTGTCTGATGATCTGACCAGTATGACGAGTGGAGAGATACAGCAGCTTCCTGACAACCCAGAGAGGTTTGACTACTTTTGCTATGTCCTGGGTTCTGAGGGCTTTAACTCAGGGACTCACAGCTGGGATGTTGAGATTGGAGACAACACGTGGTGGTCAGTAGGTGTGTTAGCAGAGTCCTTCCAGAGGAAGGGAGACAAAGCGGGTCAGTTCTGGAGAATAGTGTTGTATGAAGGTAAATACACAGCATGCTCAGGGTCACTAACTGATTTCACATTGAAGCAGAAACCTCAGAAGATCAGAATCCAGCTGGACTGGAGTGAAGGAAAGCTGTCCTTTTCTGATCCTGATACTAACACACACCTACACACCTTCACACACACTTTCACTGACACACTCTATCCATACATTTCCACTGGTCAGATTGGTGGTTCTCTGAAGATGTTACCAAGGAAGGTCGGTGTAACACTGGAACAACGTAGTTAGACATGATGATGATGATGATTACAAACTGTATGGAGTCTATAAAGAGCTGTTGATTTTAGAATCCATATGATTATGTTGTTTGAGGACGGTCAACACAAACAAGTCTCTCTGATCTGTGATGTCATCATCAGCTACACCAGTGATTTACAAGATGTGGGTCATACAATGGACCTGTAATTGTAATAATGTTGGGCAGTTGGGGCACTTTACTACAATAATATAATAATTTTACTTGTGTACTTCCTCAGAGTTTACACATATCATATGTAATTATACCACGTTGGATCTCAAATGTATTATCTTTTCTTTTGGAAATTATTACGATTTAGTGTGTTGCATTATGCTGTTTTCTAGTAACCAACCACTTTTGTTCTTTAACATTAGATTGTATATTAGTCTACACGTTTCTCATTGATCTCTGTTTGTTCTGAGCCCTGTAACATGAATTGATGATTGACTATCTTGTCCCCACAAATAGAACATGTGTGTTTTAACTTTTCATGGCAGACTGAGAATGCTTTTTTTAACTGAATCATGTATCTGTTCCCGCATCCTTTGTGGTAGCACATTTTGATTGTGTCTCTCTGTGGATCATTAAAGAATCATTATCTGCCAAATCTCTGTGGACATTTACTTCGTAGTTATGTTGGTGTGTGAGCGTTCCTTTTGTCTTATTATTGTATTGAGTGAAGCTGAGGATAGAAAGACAAACAACACATGACTCTGACTGGAATCAAACCAGAGACAATGTAACCATAGCCATACTGGTAATCTGTGACTATTCACTAACCATCGTGCCACATACATTATCTTTAGTTCTGACATATTCTTCTGAGATAAAATCTTGCAGTGGTGTAATAAATTAGTACTTTTACTTGTACTGTACGTACAATGTTGAGTTATCTGTACTATATTTCCAGTTTTCAGAACTTTTACTTCTACTCAACTACATCTCAGAGGCAAACGTTATACTTTTGCTCCATTACAATTATTTAAATATGTTAGTTACTATAGTTACTTTGTAGATTTAGATTATTACATTAACCACTTAATACATTTCGGCTATTTGAAAATAGACAATCTACAAGCTCACAATGTGTCGCGGTGCAACACATTGTGATCTTGGAGATCTGCCATTTTCAAACGATTTATTTACATTGGAAAACTTGAAATGGGACATTTTGCATAATGAGTACATACTTGTGGTACTTTAAGTACATTTTGATGCCAATACTTTTGTACTTTTATTCAAGTAAATTTTGAATGCTGGACCTTTACTTCTAACAGAGTATTTCTATAGCAGTATTGAAACTTAAAAAAAAAGAAGACAACGATGGGTGTGATACACATGCTCAGGGATGAAACTGAAGTGCTTGTCCTGTTGGGGTGTATCAGGTACAGTGTAAAGTACAGATGGAGCATTGCAAACTCATATTCATATGCAAAGGCAAGATCAGAGCACTAAAAACGTTGCTGACAGGGAACGCACCAGGCTACCCTGATGTGCTGGGTGAAGTGGGTGCCACAAGTCACAAGTTAACAACAGCCAGTTGCACCACGTGTTGAGGAACATATTGCCTACATGATGTACAAGTGATGTTGTGGAAAGTGGCAGACTGCCAAGCTCCACCTGAGAGAAAAAGAGGTCCAGGCCTATGACCGGTTGTCAAATATTGGATCATTAGCTCAGCAATGAGACAAAAAAAGAAAATCTCCTTGAATTCATGTGTTGGATGAACTATTTCTTTAAAAGACCACTTCACCCATTTTCAACCTTACCCATCTTCATATAATTGGTCCTCACTAATGCAGTATACAGCCTATATAAAGATGGCAACTGTGTGTCAAATTCCTGTGTTTCAGATGTGCACAGCTCAGAAACCTGCATACCAGTGACATCATTGGTAGGTTTGGTCATTTCCAACAATATTATCAATATTTATTTTTATGCAAAACGACTTCTGTTTCAGTACTAAACTTCCAGGAAGAGAAAGGCTGCAGTTTCTATTAGCTTGGAATCTCCATCAATCAACATCTATAAAGTAACTATAGCAACTAAAGTTATCAAACAATTATAGTGAGTAAAAGTACAATGTTTGCTTCTGAGATGTACTGTAGTGGAGTAGAGGAAAATTGGAAATACTCCAGTGAAGTAAAAACGCCTCAAAACTTGTACTTTAGTACAGTACTTGAGTAAATGTACTGTGGTGGTGGTGTGTCATCAACTTTGTGGTTTAATAAAAACTATTTAAACAAGAGAAATCAGATTTGAATTGCATTTCAAACTACTGTAGGAATGTGGTTCAGATCTGATTATACCTGTTTTAGTTTTTTTGCTGTTCAAACTAGACAAAAACATAAACCAATCTGATTCCAATCTGGATAGATAATCTGATTATCTGATTTGAGCTTCCAGTGTGAACATAGCCAATTCTCCTTTTGCACAAAGTAGTGCAATGCAAGATAGAGGGCGCCAGAACCCTTTGAGTCACACTCTACCACTACTTCCTGTTCATCCACAGAGCATTGATTCTAGTTGTTTTCTCCATTAGATTAAAGTGCTTTCTTTTAACTTTTTTCAACTTTTATTACTTTTATTACATTTTATTTTGTCTACCTCATCTTTTTTACCATCCCAAGTAATACAAGTTGAAAAAAGTTAAAAGAAATCTAATGGAGAAAATGACTAGAATCAATGCTCTGGATGAACAGGAAGTAGTGGTAGGGTGTGACTCAAAGGGATCTGGCGCCCTCTATCTTGCATTGCACTACTTTGTGCAAAAGGAGAATAGCAGTGGTCCTCAAGTCCAGGGACCCTCAGGGGTCATGGAAGAGGGGTCCAAGATCAACCTTTACACAGGTCCGTAACTCACGAGTGTGCAAATGGGTCCATTTGGTTCCATTTGCACACTCTGAGTTAATGGAGTCCATTGAAATCAGAAACTGAGAACCACTGGTCTAAAGGGTCATTCACACCAAGCACTATAACGATAAATTATAACTAGTCCTGTGCCCGGGGGTGTGCACAGTATAAGGGATTGAATGTAGGAAGTAATGTTGGAGAACCCAGACCGGTGCCCGTTGGGCAGAACAGTCTCCACATTTAGGCCTAACCTATAGTTAGGCCCAAATCAGAAATTAGCCTACAAAAACAAATATGTTGATATATACTGTACATGTACTATAAGCCCCTCCCATACACTAAAATGTGTACCCGGCCTGAATGGGTTAAATCCAGTTGTGCAATGCCTCTCTGTGATGTAGGCATTGTTTCAGCATGAGACTGTTACGGTGGTCGGTGGCGACACCGTTTATTGTCAGTGATGTCAGCATGCAGACAGATGGAGGACATCAGCTTGCGGCTGTTACCATGGTGGATGTCACCATGCTCCTCTCCAAATTTGGGCATTGTTTCAGCATGCAGCAAAATGGTGTAGTATCAGTGATGTCAGCATGTAGACAGACGGTCAGACATTCGGTAAATGAATGGTTAGTTTCTAAAATTGTTCCAACTCAACACCACAAAGACACCGGTGATTGAATGATATAAAATAGATATAGTTTTGTGTGTTAAAAACCCTTAAGTCTCATTCATATTCTGGGGTAAACTTACTGATTGACGTCACGGTTAGCTAATGGACTTATCAATACATGTAAATGTAGTCTGAATTAAACACAATATAAGCATGTTTCGGCCTGCATGGCAGCAGAAAAAAAAACAGCTTTTATTTAGTTTGCCTGCTGAAGTCGCACGACTTCACACAACCAACTCTGAAAGATAGAACATTTTGGAACATGAACAATAAGAATATAGGATCTCTCAAATTACAGCTTATACCGGACACTGGGAAACCAGATATCTGCTTTTTTTTAACGCTTAAACATTGTACAGAACATCGCGTTCATACATTAAACTTAAACAAAAAACAAACGAGAATATCCTTTAGGAGGAAAACAAAACAAACGTGTGCATGTAACATACATTTTTTGTTGTGTTTTTGGATTTTTTGTTTTTGTTCAGCAAATAATGCAACATTGAACCATTACACTTCTAAGCCTCATTTAAGCCTGATGGGTAGGCTGTGAAAATAGCAGATCTGCAAGCTCACAACCCATCGTGGTGTGCGCCGCATGTGAACTTGCAGATTGTGCATTTTCTTGGCACGCAACCAATCAGGCTTTTGTGGCGGTGTTACTTTCAGACACAGCAGTACTGCAGAAACTCAAGAGGCGGAGGAGAGTCCACGTGTCAGGAGGACAAACGTAAACCGGACGACAGCTGAGCATATTCACCTCCATGACTTCAACGCGGCATCGCATTTTCAGATGCAGGGAACCGAACCCATAAAGCCTTCTGGTAGCGCTGACGTTAAACAAAAAAACATATACTTTTTCTTTTTTTACAAATAAACCTTAAATCTAAACCCAAAGTTAGCATGGAACCCAAGTGTGATCTCTCTCTCTCATCATTTTTTCTCAAATATGAAGGCAAACTGTTTTCTTTTAAAGAAAAAAAATCAAGGCAAAACTTGTGATGGAAATAAACTAACAAAAAAAATGTAATTGTGCCAACTCAATTAACAACTATACAACATACATACATACATACATTTAGGCCTGACAGAATGTCTTGTGATGGACAGTATAATCCCTTCTTAATTATTTATTAATTTGCATGTGTAAAAAAAAAGAAAAAAAAAGAAAAAAGAAAATCCAACATAAAACAGCAGCAATAGAACTGGTATCAAACCCAACACAAAAGGCCTTTATTGTTTCCCCTAACAAACATCTCAAACACAAAGGTACGTTGCTTTCCAAAAATCCCCTAGCCTTGTAAACCGTTGCAGAATTCACATGTCCATGTGTCTTCTGCAGAAAACTAACAGAATGTGAATTCAGTATTGTTTGCCAGGCTAAAAAAACTAGATCCCCAGCTTCAGAAGAAAACTAAAGAGAAAATCCTACTGCTATTACAGAGTCAAAACGAGACAGAGAATGTCACAAGTGCAGCCATTTTGAATGGTTAAAGGTCATGAGAGAGAGAGAGAAACTAATCACCACTTAAATTCCTATTAATGTCTTTAATTTCTCTTTATTCTTTGATATCAAACATACTATATGATGTCCATAACAGTTGAGGTCATACTGTAAGCCTTTAACATAAACCCTCGATTATTTTAAATTATCTTCACTCTGAATTAAACAAGAAAAATAATAATCTGATGTTCTAATAATCGTTACGAGACCCTCCACAGGTTTATTTTCCAACCCTCTTAAACAGCTTTAAACCCTCAGTTGAGTCCCCCAGGGGTCTTTAGTAAGCCCTCCTCCTCTTTTCCCCCTCTACAAAAACAAAAAACAAAACAGTGAACCGTCATTTTTTTAATCTATTTTTTTCCCGGCTGCTATCCGTTAGCGGTTCGGGTTTCCCGTCGTCCAGAGTGTTTTGCGTTCGCTGCGTGCTCGGTGTGGAAAACAGCAGATCTACAAGCACACAACGCGTCGCTTCGCTGCGCGTTGCGAGCTTGTAGATCGGCTATTTTCACTACTTCTCGATGTCGTTACTTTTGGGTTTCCCGGCCCACCGGAGTGTTTTTTCTTCTTTTTTTTAAGTTTGTGGCGTCGCTGGGTGTCAGTCGAAGGGGCTGAAGTCTCTCTCCAGGTTCTCCGACTCGTCGTCCTCGGAGAAGAAGTCGTCCTCGTCGATGTCGTCCTCGTCGTAGTCCTCGTGCCACTCGGGGACGTACTCCTCGTCGTACTCGTCGTCCTCGTCCTCCTCCTCCGCGTCCTCCTCGCCGCCCTCGCGGTTGTTGTTGTCCGAGTCGTCCGAGTCCGAGGCCGACTTGGCCCTGAAGGAGAAGATATGGTTAAATGACAGTGTTAAAGGAGAAATTCATCACAACCCGTGGTAAGATGACACCGTTAACACATTTATTTCCACAACCTGAGGATCCCGAAAAAAATGCAGCTGTCTCTCTCCGCCATGCCCGAGGAACCCGAGAATTTAATATTCTTTAATCTCTATAAAACAATTAAAAGTATGATCGCCGATCTGCCGTTTTTTAACACTCTAGAGGCAATACTTCTGTTTGGGACCGGATACGGATGTATGTGAACCGGAAACAGGGTGCAGGACAACACTTGCATTGGGGATGCAACTCCAACGCATTACTCCCTTTTTTCACGCTAGCAGCTGTAGTGCAGACTGCCAGACATGGTCGCGTGGATGATCACTGTTGTTTTCGAAAGCTGACCAAGGCATGCTCACAGAGCCGCAGTGCACTATGGACACGCACGTGCCCACGTTAAAGCCCTTTGCACACAGGCGCGTTAACCGCACGGATAAAACGGACAATATAATTTTTTGAAAAGAAAACAATGATTCTCTATGACCTCATGCACACCGGCTCCGAATTAGCCGTGCGACGAGTGGCTGCCGCCGTGCGTTTTTTCTCGATCGAACCCAGTTCGATTCGTGCGTCTTGTCGCATGCGGTAAAAAACTCATCACTCCTTTTATGACTCCTTTTTGGATCCGCAGCGCCGATTCCGCACGGCCTTGCACACCAAATCCAATGCGTTTTATTCATGCCGCAAACGAAAAAAACGCAACTGTCCTGTGTGCAAAGGGCTTAAAAGGTAAGGACATTGTGGCAGAAAACGACATAGGACGACTTTTTAATAGCCGCTTAATAAATACATTACCGTTTTATTTACAGACATACTGACTTTTTATTGGCGTCCGTCTTGTTGGAGATGTTGGAGCCCTGGGCAGCCTCCGCTTCTGGACCCGGTTTGGACTGACAGCCGACCCGGAAGTCCTGATGGTCAAAGACAGAGAACATGATGTAGTGCAGAGTTTCTGGAATCTTCAGATATTCATGCTCAGTGTTCCTTACAGAATAGGGATGCTGGGATTGAAGTGGTTAATCATTTTTGAATAGGGCTTTAAGTGGTATAAATAATAATAATAATAAAAAATCACACCCGTGTGAACTGAGCGGTGGTTTACCCACCTCATAGATCATGTGTACCGATTTTTGTGACATTTGAAGAAAATATGTAGGAAAAGGAGCAAAAAGTGTGTTTTGGAGAAAATTCAAGATGGCGGAAAATCTATCCTGGCGCAAATGGGCGTGGCCTATATGGGGAGATGCGTCTTGACCCAAGGAATCCAGGGAAAAAATAATGTGATGTAATTATTTTTGGATTCATTCTTAAAATCATTATGAATCTCCTCTCCGAGGTTTGAAACTATAGCTCCTATGGTTTACGAGAGAAAAATACTTGAAAGTGATTTCTTGCATTGTCCCATTATATGTTTTTTGCCGATTACGTCGGCATGGTAAGGCGGATCGGAACGAAAGGTAATAGCACACCATTCCCGGCCGAGCCGCACATTTTGATGTATATATTGCGCGAGTGGCGTAAATGGTGCGGCACTAGTTACGCGCCGAAGTTTAGGCTACATACAGACAGACACGGACGGACGGACAGAGACCCACACACACGGCCACGTATAGGAGCGTTGTGACCACCGCTCAAAAAGTTCAGTTTGTGTTTATTTTATCTAAAGTATCAAACATTTTAACTACAATCTTTGCTTCTGGGGTCACTGGAACAACACATTTTGAGATGGGGGTCCACAGCCATGACATTTGTCGGTCCTTTGCATGAAAAGGTTTTGAGAGCCAATGATATACATGTTTTTTTTTTTTTTTTGTTTTTCAGAAATGTTGAAGAAATTCAGAGGACACTTTTTAGAATTACAGTACCTGTGTGGAGTGCTGCAGGATGGCCATCAGTCTCTCCTGGATGCGTTGGTTCAGCTGCTGTCCCGTGCTCAGATGTTCTGGCTTCAGCAGACGCACGCAGGAGGCCAGGTCCACGCTCTGCAGCAAAGTGTCCTCTGGAGGAAGCAAACTGTGTTACTGACAACGTAGGCATGTAGCAGACTGACCTCCCTTCATCCAGAGCCACTCATGGTGCAATCAAACCTGAACAGATATATCTGTCTCTAGTCACTTCAATTCACCCTTTGTTAGCCTTCTGATTGGTCCCTGACTGACCAACCAGCAGGCTCTATCTGCCTTGTCCCGCCCTGGTTCCGCCTTTTTTATGTTGAATTTGCTAAAACATAATCTTTGGAGAAATAAAAACATTTAAAAACATGCTGAGTCACTATACTGCCACTGAGCAGCTCCATTTGACTGAAACCAAGTTTGAAATGAGAATTGAACACACAGAATAACAATACGAAGCAACTGAATTACAATTGTAGTGGATGGAGTGTCCCACCGAGTGTCCCACCAAGACACAGCAACCAATGAGTGTGAAGAGGGGTGGGACAACGAGCGGGACTTGACAAAGGGTGAATTGCTTAACTTTGGTCACGCTGGTCAGCGTTGGAAAAAGAAAAAAATATTTATGTCACGTCAGAATCAAGGCGAAACACCTGGAAAAAAGGGAGTCCCAAAACCAAACACCCAAAACATTTCTGTGTCTCCGGACAACATCAAGGCTGATTGGCTGTCAGGACACGATGGATGAAGTGTGGGGGAAGAAAAGGTCGCTTCAGTTGGATTTTTCCAACTGGGGGCGAGGATACCGAAGCAAGCGTTCATGTTGTTCACGCCGCACCCAGTCTTTGCATTCACTTTGTATGTTATCGCCACTCAAACTATCCAGGTTTGAACGCACCATTACAATGAGCAAGGTAAAAACACACATCAGACACACAGCGTCAGTGTAGTGTCTCTGTGAAGTACGAACACACGAAAACCAAGAACCAATAGCATCAGTCTTCTAAGTCAGTTTCATATCAAGGTCCATTCTTTTTACACCATTTGATCAGATTTAGCCTCTCAGACCCCAAAACCTAGAATAGTTTGTTATCGTTGGATACAATTTTGTCCAAAATTCCATGCTGTATTGATGTAGTACCATAGGAGATATAAGAGGTCAATCAAAATAACAATTATTCTACATTCTCTAATTGTGTAGGCTTCTTGTAAAATAAGTAATGCAGATGTTTAACAATAATTTAACTCTTGAGAGCGTAAAATGAAACCAAATGGATTTGGTTTCATTTTACGCGTTAAATAATAGTTAAAGATCTATAAGGGTCCATTCGGTTACGGACTCTTTGTCATTTTGCTGGGGAAAACCAGTGTTCTAAACAATACGTGATAGCAGTTCTCTCTCACCCAGTAGGATCTAAACAATAAGTGATAGCATATATCTCACCCAGTAGGATCTAAACAATAAGTGATAGCATATATCTCACCCAGTAGGATCTAAACAATAAGTGATAGCATATATCTCACCCAGTAGGATCTAAACAATAAGTGATAGCAGATCTCTCTCACCCAGTAGGATCTGAAGGGCGTTGGCATGGAGGTCCAAGGCCTCCACCTGTTGCTCCATGGTGTCCATCTTTTCCGTGTCCTGGTTGTAGTAGCTGTACACACAGGAGTAGGCCAGCACCTACACCATAATAACACAATGTAACAACGTGTTGATTTCATCAACTAAAACTATGATGAAAAGTGTATTTTTTCGTGCGTGCGTGTGTGTGTTACCTTGCGTGCCTGGGCCAGGGCTTTACATGCATCGATGACGAAGCTCAGAGACTTCATCTGCAGAGCTTCATTGATGGAGGACACTTTACTCTGCAGGCTGATGGCAAAGTCCTACAGCACAACAAAACACACAGTGAGTCAAGTGTTCAAGGTTCAAGGTTGTACTTTATGGTTACGTCTTTAGTACAGGTACATAAGAGTGAAACTTATTTTTGTTCGGCTTCCTTTCAGACAATGCAGAGGTACTGTATATACAATAACAGCAGAACAACAAAAAACAACACATCTAAAGATAAAATAATAAGTAATAATGACTTAAGAAAGAGAGTGCAAAAGAGCAAAGAGAATGAAAAATCATCCACAGCTGTACATGTGCATAAAGTTTGGTGTATTTTATACACCAATGACATTATTTTCCCGTAGTAGCTACTGTACTTTAACCTTTTTTTATAACTATGTGTTATTATTACACCAGTGGTTCTCAACCTTTTCAAGCCGCGAACACCCAAAACATATTTGAACTGGGGACCCACCAAAATAATCATATTTGAACTGGGGAAACCCCAAAATAATTATAATTGAACTGGGGACCCCCCAAAACTAATCATGTGCGTGCGTGCCCATGTGACAGTACCTTGGCCTGGTTGTGGAAAGTACATCTCTCGTTGTAATCTTGAAACTTCTTCTCTTGCCGAGCGGCTTTGCTCACCTGAAGGACAAACACAATGGAGTTTCTACAAACGTCTGTGTGTGTGTGTGTGTGTGTGTGTGTGTGTGTGTGTGTGTGTGTGTGTGCCCACCATAGCTGAACAGTTGTAGTAGTCTTTGTGTGTTGGTTTCCATGGCTTCAGACACCGCCAGCAGAAACCATGGTTACATTTGGCACAGGTCATACTGAGGGAGAGAGCGAGAGAGAAGATTATTATTGGAAAGGTTCATTAAAATAAAGCAAACTGATGTTTATTTTATTTTATTTATTTTGCTGTAATTAATCATATAAAGTAGCTTCCGAAGGTTCCCAGTTCGATCCTGGGCTCCCCCAGAGTTAGTGTCGAAGTGTCCTTGAGCAAGACCCCCCTGGTGCCTTGCATGGTTTCCTCTGTCATCAGTGTATGAATGCGTGAATGCACAATCTATGTAAAGCGCCTTGGATAAATGCGCTATATAAATGCAACCTTTAGGTCAGCTGTGTGTATTATGTGTTTCATACATGGCTGCTGAGTCACAAGACAAACCTTTTTGTTAGTTAGAGTGAATTGTAACCTAACTATTAGTCAGCTAACTATTAAATATACATATTTTTTAGCCGGACTACAAGGACAGCTTCTGGTCAACTGTTATTTTGCCTGCTATGTAGGGCGTTGATTTACGAAAAATACTATGACATTAAGTGTGCGAGTGTGTGTGTGTGTGTGTGTGTGTGTGTGTGTGTGTGTGTGTGTGTGTGTGTGTGTGTGTGTGTGTGTGTGTGTGTGTGCGTAGACGTACTGTAGACATCCCTCGTTCTTCTCGATCTGGGCCTGGCAGCTGGGGCAGCGCTTGGAGATCAGCTTGGCCAGATGTTTGCTCTGAGCCTCGGCGCTCATGCCCTCGTAGAAGCCCCCGTCGTCCAACCACTGGGACATGTGGCTGCAGCTGGCTGGGTAGTGGGCCTGGGGGGGAGGGGGGACAACTAGGGTTGGGATCCTTTTAGATTTTAACAATTCCAGTCCCTTAACTATTCCCTCTTAACGGTACGATTCCTTAAAGGACCATTTCACCTCTGGGACAACCAGAGATTGTTGTTTGGGACACGATCAACACAATCCTGAGTTATTTTTTTATGTTCAATCTGTGTTTTTTTTTAAATATATTTTAGTATTTCAGCATGCTGCAAAGCATCATATGATGCAAAATGCATAAAAAAATAAATCAAGATTGTGTTGATCGTGTCCCAAACAACAATAAATTAAGATTTGGTTGAAATGGTCCTTTAACGGTTCCCTTGACTATTCCTAATAGGAGGTTCTAAATGGACTATTAAAGGTCTGTAACTCTGAGAGTGTACAAATGGAACCTAATGGACCCAGAGGTCCTCGAAATTAAAAGGTTTGAGAACCACCGGTATTGTAAATTATATAGCAGACGGTTACACCCCGCCACTCCGACATGTCTCCTTTCTGACATGTCTCCATTCCGACACTAACCCTATCTCTAACCCTAACCCTAAACTTAACCCCTATGGGAGTGTCGCCACTCCGACAATAAGAAGTCAATTTCGGAGTGGTGACATGTCGGAATGGAGAGCGACTCCCATAGCGGAAAAGAAGTCCACATAACTAGCTTTGGCAGCGCGACACGTTGTGATCTTGTATAACTGCTATTTTCAGCATGCAACCAAGTGTAAAATCTGCCATTACGACGCCATCAAGGGCCAAGGCTCACCAAAATACATTTTCGTTGACAAAATCTACTGTAGATTTAGTCGACTAAAATCTTATATTTAGAGGACTAAAAGTAGACTAAGACTAAAACAATATGACTAAAACTAAATTACATTTTATTCAAAACTACATTGAGAGTCTGCTGCCAAAATCAACAGTGCTGAAGCGTGCAGACAGACCTCAGGGAAGTTGCAGCTGAAGCAGGAGGACCAGCAGCACTTGGAGCAGGTCCCCATGCTGCCCAGGTTCTCCTTGCAGAGGATCTGGTCACAGCCCTGGGGGTTGGTGCACCACGTCAGGTTGGAGCAGCACTCCACATAGCCTCGCAATAAGGACGCTTCGTACTGAAACATAGAGAGAGAGAGAGAGAGAGAGAGAGAGAGAGAGAGAGAGAGAGAGAGAGAGAGAGAGAGAGAGAGAGAGAGAGAGAAGACAGGAGGAGAAGAGAGAAACAAAGTGTAAAAGGCAGTGTTTCTCAAATTTTCACATTTCTCCCTCCCTCCCCGTAGCTGCTGCTGATTGGTTCGAACCGGGCGTTGTTCGGTGCCAATCTCTCTCACATTACAGGGAAATTACATCGAGGGTTACAGAGGTCTCATTATTATTCAGAACATTTGAATTATCTTCACCAGCGCAGTTTCAAATTCAAATTTGGTTTTGTGCATCGCTAGTGTGCAAATGGAGCATTTGATGGTGTGTTTGTTTTTGTGTGATTACCTTGGCGATGGTGTCCTTGTCAGTGAGGATGGAGTAGTAGAAGTGGGAGGTGGGCTGGGCACGGCAGTACGTGATTGGACAGTCACAGTTCATCAGCAGGTTCTGCTCAATGCGCGCCGTCAGGTACTTCTGCCAGCACGACTGCGCACGCACACACACACACACACACACACACACACAACACACACACACACACACACACACACACACACACACACACACACACACACACACACACACACACACACACACACACACACACACACACACACACACACACACACACACACACACAAACAATTTCATGGATTAAAGCAAAAATAAAATCTAACAAGTGAAAATGTTTGTTAGGCCAGCGTGAAAGCAGCACACGAAAATAGCACTGTTATCTGAAGTTCAAGATTCAAGATTAATTTATTTGGTCCCGAGGTAAATTTGTCATGGACATGCATGCTGCAACATAACATACAACAGGACAAGACAACAGAAAGAAAGAAAAATACAAGAATAGTGCAAAAAAAAAAGAGAAAAAAAAAACATACTTTACAGCAGTAGTGCATACAGCAGAGCGTTGGCTCCTCCTCTTCCTCCTCGCTGCGGGTCACCAGACACACGGGGCAGGTGGAGGGGGGACGAGCCTGGGGGTCCGAGGAGGTGGAGGAGGAGGAGGGTCCGGCAGTGGCGTCGGGGGCGGGGTTCTTCAGGCCGGCGGCGGTGGCCAGGGCGTCGGGGTCGTCGGTGTGCCGCTGCACCAGCAGGTCCACGCTCCAGCGGCAGTGCACCAGCAGGTGGCGCGCCCGGTCGGCGTCCAGGCTGAGCGTGGCGGAGACCTGCTCCACGGTGCGGCACATCAGCGCGCGCACCTCCTCCTGGGACAGCGTGCGGCCCAGGGAGAAGTGCAGCGCCTCCAGAACGCCCACCTCCTCCTCGGACGAGGAGCGGCGGCGCAGTCCCGCCTCCACCAGGCTGGAGGGAAAGGAGGGAGACGAGAACGGAGATATTGCAGGCGTTGACACTAAGGGTTGCCCCACCTGCCCCTGGCAGGTAAATAAAACGTTGGTGCAGGTGGAGTTTGCTTTCGGCGTTGCCCGAACGGGCAAGTGCATTTGAGAAGGGACTCAAACGTCTATAAACACAACACAGACAGATATCTTTCTAAACTCCTGAACATGGCCAGGGTCCTCTAAAATGTTTTATCACAGAGGCCCAGAAAGGAAAAAAAATAAGTGTTAAATCGAGCTGCAAATTCTATTTACTTTTCGGGCAAGTGGGCATGACCTTTTGGACAAGTAGAACATGACCTGTACATGCCCGATGGGCAAGTGCCTCCGAGACCTTCGTGTCAACCCCTGGGGTGGCATTTGTTCCTCGACCTAGTGGGAATGTGTGTGCAAAATTTCACAGAAATTTCACAGAAAGTGCACTCTGCGTTCATGATTCGAGGCATTTTGTTCAAAATGGTCCAATCCCCTAAGCTATGATCGCATGACTATAGAGATACTGTGTACCGATTTGCGTGATTTATATATATATTTTTTTACATAAGTCGGCCTCTTGGTGGCGCTATAAAAGGCATATGTGAAAAATGCAGGTAAATGTTTTTCCTTGCATACAAAGTTTTACACTGATCAGTGGAGTTATAAGAAAAAACACGAATTGGCCCGTTATAGCCACCATGAGGCTGAAAATCTCTAATGGCATTTCTTCCTCTGCCTAGTGGGAATATGTGCGCAAAGTTTCACTGAAACTGCACTGTGTTCATGATTTTAGGCATTTTGTTCAAAACAAAGCACTCCCGCAAACTTAGGAAGCCAATCTTAGCCAATCAGGATGGAATCTGAAAAATCGGAAAGAGACGTTTTATTTTTTTAACGTGTACCGATTTGTGGTATTTTTGGAAAGAATTTAGGAATACTGTCCAAAAATGTTTTGCACAAATCCGCCTCCTGGTGACGCTATAACAGGCCCATGTGAAGAAGTCGGGGCAGAGGTTCTGCTCTGGCACCAAAGGAGTGTGCGTGCACATTTTCGCTGCCAATGTGCCAGCGGTGATTAGCTGTCAACAGACGGAAGGACACACGCGGACAGACGGATGCAAAACAGTCTTAAGCTGTGTACACACTACAGATATATAGTTGAACGTTTAGCTTGGTAATTCAATGTAATCTCAATGGAAACCAGCTTTAAAGCTTTCAAAGCTTTGTCCTGAGCGTCTCCTGTATCTTTAAAGCTGGTTTCCATTGAGATTACATTGAATTACCAAGCAAAACGTTCAACTATATATCTGTAGTGTGAATGAGGCATTAGTCATGACTTTCAGCATGGCGGCGACAAAGCCATTGAAAACGGAGTATTCATGAAAATGTTTACTACGGTAATAAGTGTGAAGTCCGGCCAAAACCTCATTCACTTCAATGGAGTGAATACATTTTTGTGTGATATGAAAAAACTAAGTTAAATAGAAATAAGCTATGTATTTGCATGCGACCCCCATCTCGAAATATTATGTATCAGGGACCTCACCTCCCCCAGAAGCAAATATTTGAGTTAAAAATGCTTATTTAAAAATATAAATATTCAAAGATTTGCAAACATTGATCATGATTTTTCAAAAATAGCTTGCAGCCCGGCACTCGGTGCGTTTGTATATATGCGATTGTTTAATAGTTAAAGCAGAAAATAATCTTTAACGTAATAATGCGTAATTAAGCACTGGAGAAACTCCACAATTGGAGCCTTTTCTTTAATAAGAGCAGGGGGTGCAAGGCAGGAATGACCACATTTCTACAGTACATATTTCTCAGGTCATCTTGGATCAGGGGTTCTCAACACTTTCAGGCCGCAACCCTCCCAAAAATTTCAACACCAACCCCCCACCCTGACAAGCACTTGGAATTGTAGGAGTCGAGGCATTACTATTTGTTTGACTACATTTTGTTCCAGAGATAATCGTGAAAATACATTTGATGCAGTAAAAATGGTTAAAAGTCCTTACATTGTCACTTTACTGTCATCTGGTGACACCCCCCAAAGTCATGTGCCGACCCACAGGTTGAGAATCAAGATTCTTGATGAGCTGACAAAGATGTGATTGTCAAAAGCAGCTGCTCGAGCGACACCGCTTTGGCCCGATACGTCACTAACAAACGATGGAGGGGCGCCCGCTGGCCTAACGGTCCAGGCGCATAGCACATAGGCTCAGTGTAGCCTGACAGCGTGTCGCTGGTTCGAGTCCCGATCCCGACTGCCTTTGCTGCGTGTCAACTCCCAATCTCTCTCACCCATTTCCCGTCAGTCTACCGTCCTATCAATGAAGGCATAAAAGCCCAAAAACATACGATGGAACCTGAATTCCAGTGTTACAGATATAATCAGTATTTTTCCAACACCTGTGACCTGACCCACAGCGACGTGCACACACTGCACATTTCATTCTCAAAGGAACAACACTCAAACCAAACACAGATTATAGTGCATACATACATTGTTTATTTTTTTTCTTTATGATTTTTAACACTAATAAATCATATGATAAACGCTTCGGGGGGTTCTGTAAAGGGGTTGAGGTTGGAGTCGGACCTGATGTCTGCCTTGCCCTCCGTGGCGTGGTGGTCCAGCCGGGAGAAGGAGATCTGCGCCTGGCCCTTCTGCGGCGTGGAGGGGTCCTCGGGCAGGTACTGCAGGATGTGCGGGCTGTCCTCGTTGCGCTGGGCGTAGCCGCGGCTGATGACGTGCGTGACGCACGACAGCACGTCCATGGTGCTGCAGGAGAAGCGCACCGGCGCCTCGTGCTTATGACACGACTCCAACACCTGGGGGGAGGGAGGGAGAGAGAGAGAGCAAGATTCATGAGCTGCTGTGATGGGTGAGGGATATCAAATGGAACCCACCCTTCAGTCATTTAGGCCTGAACGCAAATCTGTTAGCCATTATTTTATGCTTTAATTATTAAAAAAAATATTAGATCTACAAGCTTGCACGCTGCAAGCTTTTTTTCCCTCTTTTTAAAAAAAAATTGTTAACATTTGTGCAAGTCTTTGAAATGTTTTTGAACCTGATTCTATAATGTCTTCTAAATGCTTCTTCTAAATCAGTGGTTCTCAAATGTTTTCACATCAAAGACCCCCCAAATTACATGTACCGGTATTTGGCTGCTCAGAATATGTTGTTCCAGGGACCACCCAGAAGCAAATATTTGAGTTACAAATGTTTGTTTAAAAAAATATATATATATATTCAACAGGGTTCCCACACATTTTTCCCAATGAATTTCCAAAACTTTTCCATAACTTTTCCAGAATATGATCATGCAGCCCATTCGGCAAAATTACATATTTTGTGTGTTTTAGAAAATGTTTTTAACAAATTCAATAGCCACAAACTATGCATAGCTTAATATTTTTTCATGACTTTCCAGGACCCTTGATCAATTCCAAAACTTTTCCAGTACTGGAAAAATATTTGTCTAATATCAAAATATTTCCAGGAATTTCATGACCGTGGGAACCCTGATTCAAAGACTTACTAAAAATAGCAGATCTACAAGCTCACAGCGTGGCACCAAGTGCCGCGCTGTGAGCTTGTATATCTGCTATTTTTCAATAGTTAAAGCATTCAATATTTCTAGGCCTAAATGGGTGAATAATATTTACCATGAACACCAGGTTGTCTATGTGCAGCTCTCTCTCCTCCTTGAGGATGCGGACAATCAGACAGTACAGGAAGTTCCTCTTCCTCTCCAGGATCTGCGCCGCGTCCTCGTCCACGCTCAGGTACGTCTGTCTGGGCAGCAGACGGCGCCACCTGGGGGTGACGTCTGAACTGTCACACAGAGCCTGCTGGGTCAGCCTCAGGGTGCCTGGGGAGAGAGGGGGGGAAGAGTAGGGCTGTGTCACAATTATGACATTTCTACTTGACGATTAATTGTCACACAAATAACTGCCATTAACGATTTCATTGTGTTTTTGTCGCTGAACACTGGAGTAAGTGAATAAAAATTACATTTCCGATTGGCTTTGAAGTTGCACAGGGCAGATTATGACAAATTAACTAAATATACCAAGGAATGACTGGCATATTTAATAACTTTATTCTTTGTACATTTATAGGGGAAATAGTCGATTTACAAGCTCACAAAGCATCGCATCACCATGTGTTACTTGTGGACTTGTATTTTAGCCTTCGTGAACAAAAGTTGCACAGGGCATAAGTTCATACTGTACTTTATATGACTTGTAGAAAGGGCTGATCTACTGTACAAGCTCAAGTTTTGAGTTTGTAGATCTGCCATTTCCATGATTTTTTGAAAATATAGAAACATTTTTCAACATGAAAATGATTATGACGATTAGGCCAAAAATGATTGTTATCATCTGAAATAATTGCGATTAGGCGAGTGTAATAACCGTAGGAGAGGAGTCGGGGAGAAACCGAACTCAAAAACATTCTCCTGCCTCTAATCACGGCATTCCAACGCGTGAATCCAGGTGCTCTGATCGATCCAAACCCCAGGGGGTTAAAGCCAAAAGAAAGTCCAAGCCTGAAATGTATTTTCAGACCATGTCCCAATATGTGATTTTTGAAACACCAATATTTGAGGTGTTTCCTAGCCTGGATGCAGCCCATAGACCCGCCCACTCTCAGAGTGGACTGATTCTGAGGTCTGGAATTGTGTTCATAATAAGTAATTTCTGGAGCCGAAATGATGGCTCCTCCAATTAGCGCAGGGGGTGGGGGTGGGTTTAACAAATAACCAATCCGTGCCGTCAAAGTCCCTCCCCTCCAGAAATCGCTCAAACAGGGCACAATGTCAGACTCAAGCTTCAGCTGAGTCTGAAATCAGGCTAGGTGTTTCCCTGAATTTCTGAACTGCCTTCACTGAATGTGTGTGTGCCAATCCATGCTTCATTTTATAGAAGTATCTTCTTAAGTTCTGTTGTATTCTATTGCTACAGTAGTCTGGCCAATTCAAATACTCATATCTTGAAGTTAATTGCTTTTTAGTTTGGAGATCACTTGACTAGCGTTTTGAAAACTGTCATTCATCGCTCCACCTACACCTTATTTATTATTATTATTTTTCAGATCTGTACTGATCTCAGAAAAGGCCCCTATGGAATCCTCAAGACTGAAATCAGTCGCCAGGACTGAGAACTTTAACCAATTTAGGCCTAGAATTATTGAATGCTTTAACCAGTGAAAAATAGCAGATATACAAGCTCACAGCGCGAGTGCCGCGCTGCGAGCTTGTAGATCTGCTATTTTTGAAAAAGTCGTGAAAATGTGTGCAAATCTTTGAATATATGTATTTTCAAAGCGAACATTTGTAACTCAAATTTTGCTTCTGGGTGGTCCCTGGAACTAAATATTTTGAGATGGGGGTCCGTGGCCAAATACATATAATTTTGGGGGTCCTTCACATGAAAAGGTTTGAGAACCACTGACATAGTAGTCTCTCAAGAACAGACTAACTGAGCTCCAGTTAAGTGAAAAGGACCTTTTCTTTGACGATGGCTGGCCAGATTGCTGACATAGAAACATAGGTTTTTCAAAAAGTCTTAGAAGGATTCAAAAGACACTTATAGAATCGGGTCAAAATTCTAATTTTCACAATTTTTCAAAAATAGCAGATCTACAAGCTCGCAGCGCTGTGAGCTTGTATATCTGCTATTTTTCAATAGTTAAAGCACAAAATAATGATACACAATAATAATGTGTACGCGTTCTGAATGGGTTAACCCCTGAAATCCAAATAACTGGATCGGTTGATCGCAATGTACCCTATCGGGGGGAAAAAACAGATCAGGGAGGGTTGTGAATCTTACCCTGGGTCAGCTGGTCAGGGTGGGATGCAGCGAGGACGCCCGTCTCTCCCGTCAGAGGACCCAGAGCGTGGGCCAACACCGTGGGGGAGAGTCCTGAGCTCTGCTGGAGATGCTCCACACTCACCTCCTAATGCACAGAGAGACCAGACAGAAAGAGAGAGAGAGAGTGCATTTAGTTGATTAAATACTTTGTAACAGTTTGCAAATAGCACAATAGTATGATTTAGGGCATTCACCAAATATTGGAATCTTCGAACATTCGACTTTGTTCACCAAAGTCGAATATTCGCTTATTTAATTTTATTGTTTTCTCTTTAAAAAAATATATAGTTTATAAAGCTTATAAATAGCAGATCTACATGCTCACAACGCCTCGCACCGCGAAGCGTTGTGAGCATGTAGATCGGCTATTTTCACAATGTTCGCCTCTTGCTTACTTTTTAATTTGACAGTTTGGCCAGCCCTGTCGAATATTCGAATAATTTGAGGTCGAATAATTCGAATACTAAAAATCACTATTCGTGAATGTCCTAGTACGATTATACAATGGTGCAGGAAGGAGAACCCAAAAAGCCCAGAGGGCTTGTTTTCCAATACTTCCAGAATGGAAGAGAGAGAAGTAATTGCAAAGAAGTGCATTATATTATAGTGTATATGTCGCAGTATGTTTGGAAAACCTGAAAGATTGTTAAAGGTGCACTCGTTTTTCTTCGGCGTGAGGCGGAGCAAGCGGGAGGCTTTGATGTCCACGCGGTGCAAACCGAGCATTCTGCTCACAGCCGACAGCAACAAACTAAAGCGAGAACGCTGCCTCCTTTCAAAGTGGTCCGAAAATTGATTCAAGCGTCATTCCGAATAAAATAATGAATCTTATTCTGTTGTGAGTATTTAATACCTCCTTCTGGTTGAAGTGCAGCAGTATGAACATCTGTACAGTAGAGACGTAGAGCGTCACGGAGCCGAAACTGAGCTCTGCGTGACCCAACCACGTCCACTGGAGACGCCGAGGCTTCGCCTGATGGGTGGAGTACACACCACCGTACAGACACTGACCTGCACGCACACACACGCACGCACACACACATACACGCACACACAAAGAGAGAGAGAGACACGCATTAGATTAAAACTCATTGACTGCCATAAAACGAGTTTCCCAAGATATTATATGTTTGTCCAGGTTGCTACGCCCGAGTTTCACGAGTTTAGCCGCCATTTACGCCAAAGCGCGTTTTCAGATTTTACTTCACTTGGCCGCCATAGACGCATAAATCGGTCTTTTCATTGTATAATATCAGACGGCAGTCTTATACACCCCGCAGTGACTCAAGCAGGGACTCAATTTCCCATGATCCTTCGGGAGATGAGGCCACCGGGATTTCTGGTTTTCTTTTCAGACCAATGATAGAGAATTCAGAAAAGTGGATTTATCTAGGATTCTGCTCCCAACAGACCATAACTAAAGATCGCCTATTTTTCTTCACTGGGTGAAAGAAGACATGATCTGTTGATGTTACAAACAGCGAGTACACTCATCGTGGTCACACCCGTGACTTCCGTGGGTCCTTCAAAATAAGGTAAAATCATGAAAATCGCTGGCAGAGTTGCATTCCTGAGAATTCTCTGAAAAACTACACGGACACAATGACAGAAATATTTTCCATTTGTTTTAGTCGACAGAATAAACACTTTAGTATTAGTAGTGATAATACTAACTGTGCAAATAGAAGTCAACACTGTAGATCAGTAGTGATAGTACTAACTGTGCAAATACTGTAGAAGTCAACATTGTAGATCAGTAGTGATAGTACTAACTGTGCAAACAGAAGTCAATACTGTACTGTAGATCAGTAGTGATAATACTACAGTAACTGTGCAAATAGAAGTCAACACTGTACTGTAGATCAGTGATGATAATACTAACTGTGCAAATAGAAGTCAACACTGTAGATCAGTAGTGATAATACTAACTGTGCAAATAGAAGTCAACACTGTAGATCAGTGGTGATAATACTAACTGTGCATGTAGAAGTCAGTGAAGTGCTTGAGGTAGGAGGCCAGCTGTGGCTGCAGGTGACCCCCCAGCTTGTCGGGGTGGTCCAGGTGACACAGAGAAGGGATGGCCCAGCAGCGAGGAGACAACACCAGGATCTGAACCTCTGTATCCTCTTCTGATGCTGCTTCCGATGGAGCCCAGTCCTCCATCAGCTGCACACCAAACACACATTTAGACAACACTGTTGTCATTGAATGCACTGTAGATCAGTGGTTCTCAAACGTTTTCCTCATCCAAAACAAAACTATGATATTTCTTAATCCAAGCGTTTATAGGGGTCCGCTCAATATGCCGACGGGCCGCTGTATGTTAGTTACTACTCATCACGGTTACTGAGGTTAGGTTTAGAGTTAGGGTTAGTTTTAGTGTCGGAATACCGGCCCGTCGGCATATTGATGCGGACCCACGTTTATAACAATATATGACTATTGACATAAAAATGACACTGTCAGTTATGTAACACATGACGATAAAATAGGATTAAACCTCACTTAGGCCAAATTGTTTACTGATAACACCAGATTTAGGCCATTTTCTTTTGGCCCAAGTCACACTAGGGAGATAGACCATAATACTAAAAGGGGTGAGAAAAGCATGATCCTTTTCAATTAGGAGTTAGATGTTTTTATCAGAGGTGGCCACAATGTCATGAGGAGCAGACTTAGGCAAAAAATATACATTTCCTCCAAAAATGACTTGGGCCATTAGTTTAAGTGACAATATGTATTTGGCAGCGGAACACACACAAGCGCGCGCGCGCTTAAGCACCGACCTCTGTATCCTCGTCGTCCAGGGCTCGGTCCATCTTCTGCAGCTGGTAGAGGTGGAACTCCTGCTGCAGCTCCTGTGACTCCCTCAGGCTCCTCAGCATCTGCTGGGGGTATCTGTTGGGGAAGCAGGCTCCGATCTCCTCCACCACCGCCTTCTCCAGCCACAGCTTGCTGGGCATCAGCAGGCGGTCCGCCATGTAGTACCTACAGTACACATACACACCCACAGAATCAGAATCACTTTGTCACTTTCTCCATATACTTACATACATACAGTACATAAAATGAAATATTGTTTCCCCTCTGTCACTTGCAGAGCAACATAAAAGCTTCAAGCCTATCTATGAAACAAAAGGTCCTACAGTACTACTACTAGTATGACAGTGACCTGTAGAAGTGTTAAAGGTACTAATAGTATGACAGTGACCTGTAGAAGTGTTAAAGGTACTAATAGTATGACAGTGACCTGTAGAAGTGTTAAAGGTACTAATAGTATGACAGTGACCTGTAGAAGTGTTAAAGGTACTAATAGTATGACAGTGACCTGTAGAAGTGTTAAAGGTACTAATAGTATGACAGTGACCTGTAGAAGTGTTAAAGGTACTAATAGTATGACAGTGACCTGTAGAAGTGTTAAAGGTACTAATAGTATGACAGTGACCTGTAGAAGTGTTAAAGGTACTAATAGTATGACAGTGACCTGTAGTAGTGTTAAAGGTACTAATAGTATGACAGTGACCTGTAGAAGTGTTCGAAGGTAGCAGCTAACTCCAGTCCAGACAGGAACAGCATGGGTTCCAGGAACTGATGCAGGCGTCTCAGAGTCTCCTCACTGCTGCTGTCCCTCCCACTGTCCTGGATCAGCCTGTCGATGTACTGGGCGAAGCGCTCGCTCACCTGCACACACACATACACCACACAAAGATCAAATGCATATTACTTTCTACCACGTGATCTTTGTTGTAGTAGTCTCACCTTTCAAATAGTTCCATCATACAGTCATACGGTCAAAGCATCGCAATGTAACGCATTGTGAGCTTGTAGATCTCAGTAAATGTACTTGTGTAAATGTAAAACCTGCTCGGCTGCTCCCCCCGGACTCCCCCCAGACTGGAGTAACGCGTTCTGCCTCTCGTAAACTGCCGGTATAGTGATCCGTTATCAGCACGAGTAATCACAGACCAACGACTAGACTCAGCTGCGCCGTGTTCGTTCTGCTCTGTGTTGCAGATATACAGAACATTTTCGCCGACTTTATTGTCGCCCGTCGCCGCAGATAATGCCCAGAAACATGCTCCACGTTAATGGGGTCCTGGAAGACCCCTGCTGCTAGCCTCTACCCGGCTTACGGTACTCACATGCATGGCGTTGAGCACAGACATCTGCAGCAGGGCGGCGGAGAAGCCGTTCCTCAGGGCCAGCATGAAGGCGGTGTGCATGCCAAACAGCTCCTCCATGCCTTTCCTCAGACGCAGGTACAGAGAGCGGTAGCGCTCCACAAAGTCTGGGTGGCCGCACCACAGGTCCAGGAAGCTCTTCACCTGCACGCCAGTGACAACGTAACACATATCATTAGCAATGTTTGGAATTAAAAGCAGGGTTAAGTGATACTTTTTGTTTTTTGTGAAAATATTAGATATTTTTTTTCCTAACCAGATTGGAGTCGGATTGATTTCATGCAGTCTTGAAAAAGGCTAAGAAGTTTTTATTATTTCTTCCTGTTGTTCAGACTTGATTAACAAATGTGACTCCAATATGGACATAATAATAATAATTAACATTTTATTTTGAAACAAATCTTAAACACCAAATGCGTACATATCATTTTGGGGGACCTTTGCAAGAAAGTTTGAGAACTCCTGATTTAGAACAAGGCATCTGTAGAAAGGGCCTCAGTTCTTAATGTTTTTTTTAAGCGAGTGTATAAACCAGGGTTTCCCAAAGTGGGTGCCGTCACTGTGGCACCCTAGGGTGCCATGATGCCAGTCCAGGGGTGCCTCAGAATACTTTGATATTTGGAATCACTTCAGTTTTACCACTTAGACCCCTCTATATTGAGTGCAAATCAGATAAAAACATATCTGATTTGCACTGTACTTGATGGGTTCTTATTCCATATACCTCAACTCTCTTCACCAAAAACATCTGATCTACAAGCTGCTGGGGGGATGCTGGGGTTCAAGTGGTTATACATCAAGTATAAATGTTATTTTCAATTTGTTCCAATGGAAACCGACATTTCCCAGTTACGTATCGTATCTCAGGTGGAAAGATGCCCACAGTATTTACCTGGCGTAATATGATAGGCCTTTAAGATTATTTTCTTTTCAAATCTTTTTTATTACGGTACAGTGTCACATTGAGGCAGGTACACACACACACAGTGATGAGACCCCAAGTCCCATTCCCATCACAACAATCATTGGTACAAAATAGCACACGATCTGAGGCCATCACGGTACGTAAAAGTTCAGTACAAAAATAAGAGACCCTGCCCATAAAGGATAATAAAAGAAAACATTTTCTCTCCTCCATATTCCCAATTTAGTGTTAAGCCAATTCCCCCATTCCCATACTATACGCTAGACCCATCCCTGCTAATCCCCATAGTAGTCATTGGGAGGGTGAAGATTCTAAAAAGTTAACAGTGTAATGCAGGGGTGCCGTTGATTAAAAGGTAATTTACAGGGGTGCCCTGAGTCAAAAGAGTTTGCTATAAACTGACCTGGCTCTGTACCACTCCCTGCCAGCAGAGGGCAATGCCAGTGATGCTGCTGCTGGCCTTCATCTTGGTCTTGGCCGAGGAAGAGGCAGCTAAGGCGGCGGACGTGGAGGATGCAGCTCCGTCTTTGTTCTTACCCTCCTTACCGTCTGAAAGAAGGAGCTCAGAGGGTCAACAACTGCACCAATTAAATAAAAAAGGTCACTTTAGAGTAAAAATAAACTAACTAAGGAAAATAAGTAAAACGATGGAAGCAGTCAAAGACAGAAAATAAGCATCGTCGCGTTTTATGATTTCCTTCTCTGTAGTCTGAAAGTAACAGAAACGATAGTTCAGTCTCATCAACGTTAACGAGTCGAGGGGTGAAAAGATCACAATGAAAATGAGAGAAAGCAGCCAAAGTCATGGGATCACAAAGTCTGTCTGTCATCTGTGAAGACAAGAAAACATGTCAATCTGAATAGCAGCCACAAAACTCTACAAAACCACACTATTTAAAGGGGGTGCACTGTAAGTCATTATGTCTTTGGTAAATTCTGATAGAACTCATTGCTATAGAGTATAGAATGATGTTGGTTCAGTAACAGTGATAAATAGCTCTAAATTCTGATATAACTCATTGCTATAGTGTTTGTTCAGTAACAGTGTTAAATAGCTCTAAATTCAAATAGAACCCATTGCTATAGTGTTTGTTCAGAAACCGTGTTAAATAGCTCTAAATTCTGATAGAACTCATTGCTACACAATAAAACTATAACAACATTAAATTGCATTAATTCACATTAGTACATTAATATGATATAGATTCAATACCTCCTAGCAGGATATAACTTTTACAATTTAATTTATCCTGAAGCTATTTCTAACTGCTTTCCAGTAAATACCTCAGCACTTTTTTCTTAAAGGCTGATTTATTTTGAGTTAGACGAATGCTCAAGGGTAATTTGTTCCAATAGTCTATGGCTCTATAAATTACAGTTTTTTTCATTGAATTAGTGTTTGAACTAGGTACAATAATATGTTCATTAGCAGCATATCTAGTATTGTAAGAATGTCTGTTATTACAATAATCTACCTGGTCAAACAGAAACAAGGGAGTCTTTGAATTAATAATACAACAGAGAAATGTTGCCAAGCCTGAAGAAATCCTTTGCTCAATAGTGAGCCATGAGAGGCTGGAGTGCATCTTTTCAATACTAGTTCTCATAGAACAGCCCAGGACAAGCCTAGCCGCCCTGTTTTGTGCAACCTGTAATTTAGCGAGATTTAAATAGTGTTTGTTCGGTAACAGAGTTAAATAGCTCTACATTCAAATAGAACTCATTGCTATAGAGTGTTTGTTCAGCAACAGTGTTAAATAGCTCTACATTCTGAAATAACTCATTGCTATAGTGTTTGTTCAGTAGCAGGGGGCACAGGGTTTCCTGCAGGAAAAAGTCTTGACCAGGGGGGGATCTCATGGCGCACGCGCGAAGCGCATGCGCCGAAAATTTTTGTTAATTAATTAATTAATTCGAGTAATTAATTCACTTAATTTTTAATATTAATTCTTATTTTTGCCCTATAAAAAACACATGAATGTGCCCATGATGACGGAAAACACAACTACATGCTATCATCCACATTTATTCAACATTGAATAACTTATATTGCCGGTTCGCCACCAAAGGGTTAAAAAAATAGTGTGCACGCTGGTGTACGAATTCGTGCACAGATGATGCACTATGCATGTACACGCTTTTCACAGCTTTCAAACAAAAACATTCGCTTGGAAATCCGTTCAGGCATTCAGGAGATACCAGCCCTTATGTTTTCTTCAAATGTAAACAAACATGGCTGCCATGTTTGAAAGATAGGGTTGGTATGGGGGTTAAACATGCAATTTCGCGATCGCGATCATGCCTAGTACATTGTTGGAGGTCCAAAAAGTTTTTTTGAAAAAAAAATTTTTTTTGAAAAAAAAAAAAAAAAAAAAAAAAAATATTTTATACCCTTGGGGGGGCGGGGGGGTTTTCTGGCCAGGCGGGGCGCCTGGCCTGTAAAGTGCTGCAGGAAACCCTGGGGCATTTCCCTGTCTCTCCAGCTCGTTAGTCAACACAAAAATACATTTTCAGATCGGGATATCAAGTTTGTCCAATCAGGAGAGAAAGGCCTCATAAAGGATACGGGATAAACAAAAAACTAAATCAGCAGACAAACATGGAACCGGAACACTATGAAATGTAAACAGATCATTCATTTTGGGGACCTGAACAAACATTCTATTGAAGTCAGAATACAAAGCGTTAACTTCGTAACTAAGACATACCCCCTTTAAATAGGGAGGTTTTGTACAATTCATCACAAACGGGTAAAAAATTAACAATAATCACAAATAAACTCAAATCTACACGACAAAAGGTTGTTTCTGGCAGGACAAGTTATCGTGGCGCCGTGCACAAAGTCAGACCTACTGTACGCGTACTGCACAAACCAAGTGAAATGTTGCGTGTTATTCAAATTGAGAACTTACTAGAATACGGAGCTGTGTTTTCGTCCATGCCTTACCCCTTATCACTAAACTTCTTTGCCTTTTTTTTTTATTGTTTTGTATTTTGAAAAACATTGTAAAATACTTTGAATAGCCGATCTATATCTACTTGTTGTGAGCTTGTAGATCAGCTACAGTACCTTAACCAATTTAGACAGGCATTATTACTTTTACCATTATTTTATGCTTTAGCTATTGACAATTTGCAGATATACAAGCTCACAGCACGGCACCGAGTGCCACGCTGCGAGCTTGTAGATCAGCAAGTATTTGAATATTTGTGACCGACTCTATAAATGTCTTCTAAATCCTTCTTCTAGATCAGTGGTTCTCAAAATCTTTCATGACAAGGACCCCCACGATTATAGGTATATTTGGCCGCAGACCCCAATCTCAAAATATGTTGTTCCAGGGACCCCCAGTAGAAAAGACACAAGACATGAGTGGTGCATGTGTTTTTATTACAGCGTACCAACATTGAAAGGATTCTTGCCTGAGAAATACCTTAAGCACTGGTTTAAGTTGGTTAAGGGGGTCTTCGTTTCTACTTGGTGAAAATATAACAGCCAAGCATAAATCTGAATCTGAGAAGACTTTAGAAATGGAGGTCCTGACTCCTGGTCTAGGCTAAGTAATGTCTCCTTCAATGTGCACTTATGTCTTCATCTACCCAATACTGCGAAGAACAGGGGTCCTCCGGATGGACACCCAAATGCATTTGGGTCCCCGTCCGGGAATCAATGGAGGTACATTTATTGTAATAAAATTATTGTCTTTGCAATGTGACAAACCTAGTTTTATAACCTTAATAAACATTTTCATAAATACTTAAGGACCATTTTCAACATACTGTATCTTCATACAATTGGTCCTCACTAATTCGCATTACTAGATGTTTGCGGCACTGTTTGAAATGTTTTTATTTAATTTCTTTATTATTATATATATATATATTTTTTTTGTTTTGTTTTCTTCAAAATATAAAAACATGGCAGAAGAGAAGAGGAAAGGCATGGACGGAAACAGGGCCCATTGGTGGAAACCTCTCAAGAACAAATCTGAGTCACTGATTCAAATCGAACAGCACAAGTAGCAGATCTGCAAGCTCAAAATGCATCGCTTCGCACTGTGTTTAGAGCTTGCAGATCTACTGTTTTTGAGGCTTGTGTGTGTGATGATGTAGCAGTATGATCGAGTAAGGAATTAATTAAAAAAAAAGAAAAAAAAACACAAACAGTTAGAATATGGAGATAAGAGGTTTCTGCCCGAAATACTGATTATTATTCACAACATGCCACAGTGTTACGTTGTGTCTGGCAGATATTTTAGCAGAAATATCTCGAATATATATCAATATTTCCGGGTCGATGTGGTGCAGCCATGGCTTTGACACAACTCGCAGCCGGCAGGCGGGAGCCAGCAGCTTTATTTCATATGGAGGGAGAAGCAGAATGCCAAAGTCCTCAGCGATATGAACATGAAAATAAATCATAATAATAATAATAAAGAGTCTAAATCAGTGGTTCTCAAAGTGGGGCCGGGGGGGTCCTTGAGGGGGTTCCAGGGGGTCCCCAGGAAAATGTCTTAATACAGCATCAAAATCAGTTTAAAGCGACGTTCCCACCTGGCATGATAAAGATAGCTATAACGATAATTAACAACAACTGCCGCCGTGTTGTCCTGCCGAGGACGGGAGCTTCAGTTGAGAACGATTTTTAAAACGATATTTTTATCTTTATCGTGGCCGGTGGGAATGACGTTTAACCACTTTAACCCTATATACTGTATGTTGACTATTTGAACTCTTTTATGGGGGTCCCTGGCAAAAAAACATGCATATTCATTTGGGGGTCCTTGAGGTTTGAGAAGCACTGATCCAGATGACACGAGTCTCAGGGGAGTTACTTACTTTTCACATCCCTGCTTCGGTTGATGCCTTCTGGAGACAAAACATGAACCAACAACAGCTCCAATCACTGTCTTAAACAATACTTCTCCGCAAACATCACTTTAGTGTGTGTGTGTGTGTGTGTGTGTGTGTGTGTGTGTGTGTGTGTGTGTGTGTGTGTGTGTGTGTGCGTGTGCGTGTGTGTGTGTGCGTCAACTACACATCAGTAATCTGTGGATTTGACTATACAGTAGCAAAAATAGCAACAGAAAAACGATATGCATGCTCACAGCATGTCGCTTGGGTCGTTTGGGATGCATAGCACACTTTTATTCAGTCCGGCGACAGTTCGGCCAATCAATGTAAACACAATCTTTCATATGGATTATTTTGGTTGCTTTGGTTAACTGTTTGCTGCATTAACTCATTCTGTGCCAGATGCCAAAATGGCTCCAAGGTAGCTGTGCCGAGATTTTGTATGTTTTTCTTTACTATGCAATGAAAAAAAATGATTTTTTTTTTATAATTTTTTTCCCCACAGAAACAGACACAGTTGTTGTGATTCAGTGGCAAAAAGAATTTTGGCAATCGGACAAATGGTTCCAGAGATAGAGCTGTTTGAATGAAAAAAAGTGTCCATCCACTAGAATGGACACACATGAACACACATTTTCTCAATCAGCTAAACGAGGGAGCGAACACACAAACAGAGAAAAGCATCTCTCTGATCTCAGGTCATTTTGACATCTTTAGAAAAAAAAAAGAAAAAAAAAGATTTTTTTTTATTTTTTTATTTTTTTCTATGTAAAAAACACAAAAACCGTCATAAGCCGTCATTGGCACACAGGGCTATTGGAAAAAAAACGTCATAAGCAGTCATTGGCACAGAATGAGTTAAGGACTAACAGGTCTAGTTCTATGGGGCAGGTAAGGACTAACAGGTCTAGTTCTATGGGGCAGGTAGAGACGAGCAATCTGACACAAGCAGGGACGTGCAGAGAACGTTAGAGAGGCAGGGGCTGAAAAAGGTCTAAAAAGGGCATTTTGGTGACAATATCGAAAACAGCCGACCTCCAAGATTTTGAGCTTGGAGGTCGGCTATTTTCAGTGCTTAAGCACAAATCAAGTCAATATACTGGAGATGTGACAGCATGGATTTCTACACAGAGGGGGCAATTATTTCAACATTGTGTGGCTGGTGGCTGGGCGTGTCTGTAGATGTGTGTGTGTGTGTGTGTGTGTGTGTGTGTGTGTGTGTGTGTGTGTGTGTGTGTGTGTGTGTGTGTGTGTGTGTGTGTGTGTGTGTGTGTGTGTGCGCGTGTGCATGTGCGTGCGCGCGGTGGTCCACTCACTGGATTTGACGGGGGGCCTGAGCTCGGAGGTGTCTATGTGAGCGGTGTCGGCGTGGACCAGCAGGTGTGTGAGGCGGCGGACCCTGGAGTTGAACACGGCCTCCCTGCAGCGTTGGGGCCTTCTGGCCGCCTCGGTGTTGTCCAGATACTCACTGATCAGCCAGGACAGAGGACTGACCCTGCTGCTGTGTGAGGACGAGGAGTTGGAGGAGGAGGGGGACGCCGAGGGACTGGAGGACCCTGTGAGGGATGGGACGATATGAACATTTCATATCAGGATTATTGTGACCAAACAAATCAAAATAAAACAATATCCCCAACATCCATTATCCTGGGGCGGAAAAAATAGCAGATCTACAAGCTCACAACGCATCTAGCTTGTAGATCGAAAAAAATTTTGGCAGAGAGATTTGGTAGAGAGTAAGAAAAAGACTGTATCAAGTATGTATATTATTAAGTATGTTTTACCAATAGAGGGTTTTAAATGGTACCGGATATGCAGCTCGGCAAATAAAGGGGAATTGATCCCAGTGCATGACGGACGAGGACGATATCACGATAAATGAAATCTCCACAATATGATTATCGTGAGTGTTTTTATCACAATAAACGATAATACCGCTTAGCGTCCCATCCCTAGCACCTGTGAGGCCAAAAATCACAAATCAATCGACTAGCTAGCACTGCAACGTTATGCGTGTGAGGGAGAACCCCACCCCCTCCAAACACTTTTTTGAGGAAATTGTAATTGGAAAAGCTAAGAATAATTGCCTGCATTCAGAATACGAACTGCTACCCTCTGTTAGACGTTACAGTATAGCAATGTGTGTTTCCTATGGAACAGTGGTTCTCAAAAATCGCAGATGCACAAGCTCACTGCAAATAATATGTGTGCATCTGCTATTTTTGAACATTCATTTTGTGTTTGAAACAGTTTGAATAATTTAGATGTATTTATAATCTTTTGTCATAAATCTTCTGGCGGTTCCTAGCACAAAATAAAATAAAAAGCAGGTGGGCTCATTGCAAGTTGCTGTACTCTGTCCTGGACCCTGAGCCATCCCACCCCCATAATGAGCCCATCTACAGTACAAGCTGTGACCACAACTGTGTGCTTGTAGATCAGCTTTTCTCACCATTTCAAATCATTTTTCAATAACACAAAAAAGGACATGGTGACAATGGCGATATATGGGCTTTCCTTTGTGCCTAAAGTACCACAGACATGTCTGTATACGTTATAAAGTAGACTGATTGATTGAATACTATTAGTCAGAAATGTTAACTCAACTGCATGTTGTACACAGTAAGACATCGAGGCTAAAAGGATAACACACAAAACAAAGTCCAGGGGACTTGTTTCCATTGTGAGGCTATGGATTCAATTCATCAACAACGTTACGTACCAGCAGCAGTGATACTGTGCACTATGGGGGTGATCAGTACATACCAGCAGCAGTGATGCTGTGCACTATGGGGGTGATCAGTACGTACCAGCAGCAGTGATGCTGTGCACTATGGGGGTGATCAGGGCTTCCCAGCAGGTTCGACCCAAAGCTTCAGCAGCCTCGATGTCTGGAAGGAAGCGCTCTGCAAACATCTGTTCATGACGCAGAGCGTTGTTCAACCTGAGAGAACACACACAAACACACACACTTAATAACCCATTTAGAACGCGTACACATTATTGTGTATCATTATTTTATGCTTTAACTATTGGAAAAATAGCAGATATACAAGCTCACAGCGCGGCACCGAGTGCCGCGCTGCGAGCTTGTAGATCTGCTATTTTTGACCCGATTCTATAAGTGAGTGCCGCGCTGCGAGCTTGTAGATCTGCTATTTTTGACCCGATTCTATAAGTGTCTTTTGAATCCTTCTAAGATTTTTTGAAAAACCCTATGTTTCTATGTCAGCAATCTGGCCAGCCATCATCAAAGAAAAGGTCCTTTTCACTTAAATGAAGCTCAGTTAGTCTGTTCTTGAGAGACTACCATGTCAGTGGTGCTCAAACCTTTTCATGTGAAGGACCCCCAAAATGATATGTATTTGGCCACGGACCCCCATTTAGTTCCAGGGACCCCCCAGAAGCAAAATTTGAGTTATAAACATTCGCTTTGAAAATACATATATTCAAAGATTTGCACAAATTTTCACTACTTTTTCAAAAATAGCAGATCTACAAGCTCACAGTGCGGCACTCAGTGCCGTGCTGTGAGCTTGTATATCTGCTATTTTTCACTGGTTAAAGCATTCAATAATTCTAGGCCTAAATGGGTTAATTGCTGCACACCTGAATAAAGAGGTACATTGGTATGGTGGAGTACACCTGTAGCTGCATGTGAAAAAGTTTGAGAACTACAGAACTATAAGAAGGTGAACAACTAAAGGGTCTTACTTGGTGAAGAGCTGCAGCAGCTTGTTCCGGTGACACCAGGTGTGAGAACTATGAACTACTGAACTATAGAAAGGTGAACAACTAAAAGGTCTTACTTGTTGAAGAGCTGCAGCAGCTTGTTCCGGTGACACCAGGTGTGAGAACTATGAACTACTGAACTATAGAAAGGTGAACAACTAAAGGGTCTTACTTGGTGAAGAGCTGCAGCAGCTTGCTGCGGTCCTCCAGGATCTCCTGACACCAGGTGTGAGCCTTGGTGCTGTAGAACAGGAAGGTCCGGCAGCACAGCTGCTCCTTGAACACCGGCCAGAAGGTGGGCTTGGGACCCAAGACCTCGAAGCCGTGGACCCTGGTGTCTATGCCTCCCTGGAACATAACGAGAGAGAGAGATGAACCCTGGTGTCTATACTAGGTCTGTCACGATTAAGACATTTTTCCTGACGATTAATTATCACTCAAATCATTTGCGATTAACGATTTAATCGTTTAATTTTCGTTGTTGACAATTTACATTTCATTTTGGCTTGTAGGCTTATAAGTTGCACATGGCAGATATGACACATAACCTAAATATACAAAGAAATGACTGACATATTTGATAACTTTATCCTTAAAAAAGAACATTGATAGTGGAAATAGCCGATCTACAAGCTCACAACGCGTCGTGGCGGGTTGCGAGCTTGTATATCTGCCGTTTCCACTATTTTGGAAAATGTTTGAAAATATATGAACATTTTTCAACATGGAAACGATGAGGAGAGAGAGAGGAGAGACAAAGAGAGAGAGTGGGAACAGGGTGATGAGAGGAGAGACAGAGAACAGAGGAAGTGAGGTCACAGACCTGCTGACATCTCTTGACCCGGATCTGGATGATGGGCCAGAAGCGAGTCAGGTTCTGTACCAGCACCACCCTGCTGGCTGTGGGGGAGACGTTGACCTGGACACCACACACACACACACACACACACACACACACACACACACACACACACACACACACACACACACACAGTTGTATTACTATACTGTACTTGTGAGTGCATCAGAATTGTAGGACAGAAACAAATCACAAAGTTCTGGAAAAATAGGCCTGAAAAATACCTAAAAATGTTTTTTCTTTTTCTGAAAAACGTATGTTTCTATGATCAGTAGTGTTCAAACTTTTTCATGTGAAGAACTCTTAGAATTAGAGTTTGTATGTAATGATTGTAAGTTAAGTTGCAGTTACTAAGAATGTTGAGCTCCGTTATAACTGTTACCTTTTTGTGTGTCATACCCTGAAGGCGGCAGTTTGTTGCCGAAACGTTGGTTTCAATATGCTCTGCGTCCCAAAATAAATATTGGCTCTTTGGCTACAGTGTGTGCGGCCTCTTCTTTAGTATCAAGTTTTGTGTGACACCATGTTGGCACTTTTTACCGTGCTGTGCGACACTGTTTGCCGAGTTACCGTGTTCAGTACTGTGTTAATGTTGGTGTGTTAGTGTGTTGACTTACCGTGTTCAGCTCTGTGTTAATGTTGGTGGGGTCGTCTCCTCCCTGGACCAGAATGCGTGCTGGCATGTAACTGGAGTCTTCACTGGCCAGGAGGACTGACAACTGCCTGAAGATGAGCGCATACACACACACACACAAACAGAGAAGTCAGCCACGTCTACTTACAATATGTACTTCTTATAACTTATATCCAGAGCAGAAGTAGAGGTGGTCTGTTTAACAAGCCAAGCGAGGGGGCGACATCTCAGCACCAAGTTGTGCGTGTGTCAAAGAAAAAGAGAGCGAGAGCTGCTCTAATGAAATCACATATTGTTGCAGCCGTGAGGAAAACTTGTATGTCCATAAGGTTTAAATCGTTTTACAGCCTGGAGCCTATATCTGCTATTGTTGAAACATTTGGTGATGACCTACAATAGATATGCAATTGTTGAAACATTTGGGACAGAGCTTCTGCTCTGGCCTCGGTAGCAGCAAAAAACATTAAGCAGCTTCCTTTTAGATTCATTGTGATGCAGACATGGACGGTTATGAAACATGGACGATTATGAATCGATTCACCAGTAAGACTCCCTAATCAGGAGATAAGCGACCGTCAGGTCGCAGTGTGATTTTAGGGCAAAATGTGCAGGAGCAGTGTCCAAAAATGTGGTTGAAAAAAATCGGCCTGATGGTGGCGCTATATGGGACATCCATATTGATGAGATGAGTGTAGACATACTGTGTACCGATTTGTGTGATTTTAGGGCAAAATCTGTAGGAGCAGTGTCCCAAAATGTGTTTGAAAAAATCGGCCTGATGGTGGCGCTATATGGGACAGATCCATGTTGATGACATGAGTGTAGACATAGTGTGTACCGATTTGTGTGATTTTAGGGCAAAATCTGTAGGAGCAGTGTCGATTCACAAATGTCAAAAATCTAGAAATATACGTTTTTTTTCCATGTTGGTGCAGAATGTTTCAGCCCTGGTATCTACCTGATGATGATTCCCTTGTGCATGTAGATGTTGATGAAGTGGGAGCCCGTGCAGCCGTTGGACTCCCAGTAGGTTTTGGGGTTCTTGTCTGTCAGCTTGTGAGCTCTGTGGTGGTTAGAGGACACCTCCACCTTCTCCCAGCACTTATCTTCCTTTAGCTCGATGCTGGAACCTGCAGATCCCCCCCCCCCCCCCCACACACACACACACACACACACACACACACACACACACACACACACACACACACACACACACACACACACACACACACACACACACACACACACACACACACACACACACACACACACACACACACACACACACACACACAACCTTTGAGATAGTATTTCACTAATAACACATTTACTGCCCCAGACGAGATATGAGACAAGAGTCATTACTTCAGCCAGACCCCTGGAGAGAATATGATACAGATTCCATTGTTGGCCACTAGAGGGAGCTGTTCACTAAACTATGGAGTCAACTCAACACTTAGTTCCTGGCTTCTCCATCAGACTGCAGCCTTGTCGATCAAATGGCCGTGTGTACGTTTGGGTGTGTGTACGTTTGTGTACCAAATGTCCCCACAAGTATTTCAGGTCTCAGTTGAAAAGGTCTGGGAACCACTGCTTTAGAAGGTGTACCAGAGACAGTGAATATGAGCTGAGTGGAGCAGCGGGAAATGCTGCTCTGCTCTCCATGGGGCTGATGTCCCGCTCGCTAGTCGCTGATGTTGATCCCCCCCCACCCCCATCCCCCCTCCCAGCTCCGCTCCACTCAGACTCATTCGCTCAGGAGCAAAAACAAAACGTATCCGAAAGACTGCTGCAGTGTTGAGGATTTCTTTGTTTCTCTCTGTGCGATCATGCATGCTCAAACATGTGGTGAGTCTGGCTCAGATGAGTTTGTCCCAGAGGAGTGTGTATTAGATGTTGACGTACCTTGGCACAGATTTCGGAGGAACAAGTCGAAGAAGGGGATGTGGATTGGCTGATGGCTGCGTCGGTGTTCCTCGATTTGACCCAGAACCATCTGGGGAAGAACAGACAGGCATTAATGCATTACAATTATTACAAAATTGTCTAATCGCAATTATTTTGTCATTTCCATGTTGAAAAATGTTCATATATTTTCAAACATTTTCAAAAACAGTGGAAATAGCAGATCTACAAGCTCACCACGCGTCACGATGCCACAAGGTGTGAGCTTGTAGATCGGCTATTTCCAGTATTTTTTAATTATAAAGTAAAAAATCTCAGTAATTTCTTTGTTGCGACCGTCAGGTCGCAGTTACTATCAAAACCTCCACCGGCTGTCTGTCAGTCCGTCAGTCTGTCACACATAACACGTCACACTTTTGCCCTGTTCATATCTCCGCAACCGTTGCCCAGATCCATGCCAAATTTTGCACACACACTCCTTGCCTGCCAAACAACAAACTCCACCAATCATTTCTCACATGCCCCTCTTCTAGCACCACCATGAGGCAGATTCTTGCAAAACACATTTTTGGACACTGCTCCTACAAATTTTGCCCTAAAATCACACAAATCGGTACACACTTGGTCTACACTCATCTCTTCAACATGGATCTCTCCCATATAGCGCCACCATCACGCAGATCTTTTCAAACACTTTTTTGGACACTGCTCCTACACAATTTGCGCTAAAATCACGCTGCGACCTGATGGTCGCTTATCTCCCGATTAGGGAGTCTTACTGGTGTATTTAGGTAATGTGTCATATCTGCCATGTGAAACCTCAAAGCCTACAAGCCAAACAGAAATGTAATTGTCAACAACAAAAACACAAATCATCGCAATAAGCCCTTTGCACACAGGACAGTTGCGTTTTTTTCGTTTGCGGCATGAATAAACCGCATTGGATTTGGTGTGCAAGGCTGTGCGGAATCGGCGCTGCGGATCCAAAAAGGAGTCATAAAAGGAGTGATGAGTTTTTTACCGCATGCGACAAGACGCACAAATCGAACTGGGTTCGATCGAGAAAAAAACGCACGGCGGCAGCCACTCGTCGCACGGCTACTTCGGAGCCAGTGTGCATGAGGTCATAGAGAATCATTGTTTTCTTTTCAAAAAAATATATTGTCCGCTTTATCCGTGCGGTTAAACGCGCCTGTGTGCAAAGGGCTTTACGACACTTAATCGTCATGTAAAATGTCATAATCGTGACAGCCCTAGACGCGCCAGGCTCCTTCCCCGTTGCCCTCTCAGCGTTTTACCTGGATGCAGCCTGCCAGGACGCTGGTGGTCATCTTCTTGTAGAGGCTGGCGTACTTCTCGCAGTCGGTGACCAGCTCACGCAGCTCGGGCACCATGAGCAGGGTGGCGCTGTGCTTGTCCAGGGCCTTGACCAGCGCGTCCTTGGTGCCCAGGCGGCACATCACCACCGCGTAGTCCTTGTTCAGGGACGCCAGGCGGTACAGGAAGCGGATGAACAGCTGCACCACCTGCTCACACACACACACGCACGCACGCACGCACATATAGGTGGAAAAAACACTCAATAAGTGAAAGTATCAATACTGCAATGTAGAAAATACTCTGTTACAAGTAAAAGTACAACATTATTTGTATCAAAATGTAGTTAAAGTACCAAAAGTAGAAAGTACTCATTATGCAGAATGTCTCGTTTCATAGGTTTTCAAATGCATAAAATGTACAAAAAAATAGCAATCTACGCTGCGTTGCTTGATCTCCATTTTCAAATGGCCAAAATGTATATAGGGAAATGTAAATTTCGTAATAATAATACTCAAAATCTACAAAGTAACTAGTAGTTGTAGTAGTAAGTTTAAGAGCCTGTAAACTGTGTCCGGGTAGCTCAGTTGGAGAGCTCTCGCCTAATGGACCGCAAGGTCATGGTTTCGATCCCGGGCACTGCTAACCTAGCTTATGAGTAGCACACGGTAAGTACTGGGAGCTGATGGTAGGTGTGACACTGTACCTAGTGCATTTTAACTTGGACAGACTCATGCGTTTGTAACCGATACCGACAATAAGCCTCTGCTGCTTACTTATTTAATGTTGGTCTATTGTGACAGAGTAAGACCCTAGGGGGTTGATGTGGTTAAATCATGTTAAGTGTTGTTAAGGTTCAGTGGGGAGGAGTCTTCCTAGGGTAAGGGTTAGGGGAGGAGTCTTCCTCACCTCTCTATCACTGATGAAGGCGTTCATGGAGGACAGGCAGGGCTCGATGCTCTCATGCCATGGAAGCAGATCCTCCTGGTAGTTATCCAGGAACATGTTGAGGATCCTGCACAGCAAGACAATAGAGTCTGTTAGATGACGACAGTAGTCAACACAAGACAATAGACTTGTCTTGTGCTTAACAGAATGTTGGAATACAGTTCTATGAGTAGAATACCGTAGGTTCAGTACTTAGTCCCTGTCGGTCAGTGCAGTGTACCAGAGTATAGAGTATACACTGTACAACACTGTAGTCACTAAATGGCTTTTTACCCGAGTATAGAGAACAGTGTAGTGTACCTACCTGAGTATAGAGAGCTGCACTGCGCGGTCAGCTCGGTGCTGGTCCATCAGTCTGACCAGCTCCTGGTAGAAGTCACGGGTCACCTGGTGGCACCACGAAACACAACCAGTGTTAACAGAGCAACCATTATAGCATACATACGTACGTATAAACACAAACCACATCTAGCATTACACAGCAACCATTGTACCATACATAAATATATACAACTAGTGTTAACACAGCAACCATTGTACCATACATACATATAAACACAAACCACAACTAGTGTTACACATAAATACAGTATATACAGGTAGAGAACGCATCGGCCGCTGGAGATTTTCGTCAACACTGTGTCACGGTTATAATTGGAGCCCTATTGGAGTCAGCAGTCCTCTCATTTACCTGGGTGTCACAGAGGTCACAGAGCAGCTGCTCCAGGGTCAGGATGACCTCCTTGGTGGCGGTCATCTCCTTCAGACTGCACACCAACATCTGGAACTCTGTCTCCTTCAGGTTGACGTCCTCCCTGAACTCTGAGCCCACACACACAAACACAGAATGAAAGGTTATATAGACAATAATAAGACAAGGGGCAGCAGTGTCTCAGGTATAGAGTTATCTTTGGTCACAAAAATCGTGACAACATTTTCATATGGTCCCATCTTTTGTTAGAAAGCAGCAGAGCCAACCTTTCCTCTCCTGCTTGTGAGCGACGGACAGGTGTTTGAGGGCGATGATGGCCAGCATCATCTCAGGCCGGGAGGAGGACAGACACGGCGTCAGCACAGACTTGACGTCGCAGGCGGACAGCTGCTCCGCCAGGCTCTGGTGGTTGGAGATCAGCATGGTGAGCACCAGCAGACCGTTACACACCGCCGAGGTGCACCTGCCGGGGTTGAGAGAGAGAGAGACACCGTTATCGATCCAACTGGCTGGCTTGTTGAATGATCGATCTAGTTGGATATGTCTGTCGGGGTGGAAACCTCATTTTGTCCAAACCTGCTACTTTTCATGGATTGAAATTCAGAAGGAGCAAAAAGTAGCAGATCAAAGCTTGCGTTTTTCTACTTTTGATGCTTTGTGTGAGGCTGTAGTGTGAGCAGGGCTTTAATTTACGTAAAAGATTTAATAAAAGAAAAGTTAAATAATGTTAGCCCAAGACCTAATCTGTTAAAATGTTGTTAGGGCCAAGTGAGTCCTAATCTGCAATTTGTGAAACCGTATGAACGTTTTTGTTCCTCTTTGGTCTTCCTCCAGGCCTCCTGCCTGGCAGTTCCATCCTCAGCATCCTTCTACCGATATACTCACTATCCCTCCTCTGTACCTGTCCAAACAGTCTCAGTCTGCAGTTCAGGCCAAAGGTGGTACTGCAGCTGAAAATGCTCTGAGAGCCATTCAAAAATGAGAGGCTCTCTATTCAGGAGTGGTAATTTAGCCTCAAACCTTTTGAAAAACGTTTTTGGGACATAAACAATATGACATAAATACTTTTTAAATGCATGGTGTATCACCTTTAAAGAAACTAAACAAAACTAGACTGTGTGGTTACCCTTTAGAGCTCTACATCAGTCTGATGGCAGCAGGGATGGCTCCCAACAGGGTTAGGGTTAGACTCTATGCTTACCCCTTGGTGCTCTGCATCAGTTTGATGGCAGCAGGGATGGCTCCCAGCAGGCCCGGTGAGCCCTGCGGCGTGGCCGAGCCGATGCTGGCGAAGATCTCCAGCACCACCTGCTGGCCGGACTCCGTCAGCGGAGAGCTGGAGCCCATGTTCCTCAGCTCGTACTTACTGGCTCCCGTCAGCACCTTCAGGGTCTGGGGGAGGGGAGGGGACAAAAAGGTGGTTAATATAGAAATGGAGAAAAAAAGTTTCTATCACACAAAGATTTGGAGGACCCCCTGCAGTAACTCTGAGGACCCCCCTAGGGTCTTCACCCCCTGTTGAAGACCCCTGCTGTAACGGATGACCTTTTTGGGTAACTGAACAAGTTTGTTTTGCAATTTAGTAGTTGGTTACTAGTTACCTTTTCCAAAATAATGGTGTTAATGTTAAAACATATAAAACAATAAATAGCATATAATGTGCCTCACCGCCAGTGCTATCTGCTGCAGCTGCGTGGCGCTGGGGAACTCCTGCATGCAGGAGAGGACGGCTTTGACCCCACCCTCCGTGGCGAAGGACACCCGCCACTCATGTTTGACCATCAGCTGGTAGGTCAGCCGCAGGGCGCAGGTCACGATCTCTAGACTCTGACCGCTGAGCAGCTCCACCAGAAGCTTCAAGAGCTTGTCTCTGTGGAGAAGGGAGGAGCTTGTTGTGAGCTTGTAGATCTGCCATTTTTGCCATGTGTCATATCTGTAAGTGCACTGTGTTGTCGTGGAAGATGGACTGTCACTGTACCACTAAAGGTGGACAAGAGCGTCTGCTAAATGCCTAAATTTCACATTGGTGCGTTTTTTCGGTGTGATTTCGAAATGCGAAATCCGCAAAAACATTTTTCAGGCCAAGGACCCCTCGCTGAGGCAGAAAGCAAGGACCCAGTGGCAACAGCTGCGAAACACAGAGTACGAAATAACTGTGTGCAAACGTGATTGAAATAACGTGAGGTCGATTTCTTTATTTACATGCTCCGAAATTCGCTCCTATAATAGTCTGAAAAAAAAAAACACAGCAATGTGCAAGGACCTTAAGTGTAACAAGCTTTTCATTGGTGTAGTAGGATGGATTGTACCATTAACTGTACCAAAGCTGTCATTGGTGTAGTAGTATGGACTGTACCATTAAGTGTACCAAGCTTTCATTGGTGGACAGGACACTCTTTTGTTTTACTTCCTGCATCACAACACACCTCTCGGGCCACCACTTGCCCCGGCCTCCTCTGTCAGTCTCAGTCTGGTTGAAGTGATAGTCGCGCCAGGTGGGGATATCACCCCGGGAACTAGAACACAACGTAGTTGAAGTGATAGTCACGCCAGGTGGGGATATCACCCCGGGAACTACAACACAATGTCACCATCTTTGTTATCGCTGATTCATTGCGATTGAGTGGCTTAAAACCCTGACACTGAAAAAATACCTAAAATGTTTCTATAAAATGTAATTGTAAACTGTCACTTTAGAAATGTGCAGATACCCTCAATACACTTAAAACTTTATGTTGGTTTGTTTACAGTTAAGTGAGAGAAAAATGTTGCATATTAAGCTAATCATCTGGGGACCCCCCAAAATAATTTGTGGACCCCCCTGGTGGGCCTTACCCACAGGTTGAGAACCATTGCTTTAAATAAATGGTAAATGGACTACATATAGCGCTTTTCTCCAAAAGCACTTTACACTGTACTTCACATCCACACACGGACGGCGGAAGAAACGAATATCATGCTGCCAGTTGGACATCTCCCACCTCCACCTGCTCTCACTCCACCTCAGAACGGACATGGTACAGGATATTGCAATGCAAAACACCAAATACTAAATAAAACTAGAAATACTGTTGTTACAAAACAGTGTGGGCTTGCTGCTCCCTCATTGACTGAAGGCCCTGCCTTTTTTGGAGCTGTGTGGAGCTCCCTATACATGGCCGTGTGTGTATCCGTCCGTCTATGTATGTGGGTATGTATGTGGGTCCGTATGTAGCCTCAAGAATGTGGTAGTACCTTTTATGACCACACATGTTAAGGGAGGGGCGCTGTTTTCAACTGCAATACACACACACACACACACACACACACACACACACACACACACACACACACAGCTCCACTTCGAACAGAGGTTCGATTTTTTTTTTTGGGAGAATATTATTCTCCCAAAAATAACCTTAGTATATTAAGATTTGGGAGAACATACTGGCCTGGGAGAACATACGCTTTCAGCGAGCTCACAAATCTTGGGAGAACATACTACAAAAGATTTCATGTGGGTGTTGTTATTTACATCAGGTCGCACTTGTTGGTGGTGATGTCACCAAGAACGCTGCTCCTCATTGGCTAAAGGCCCTGCCTTCGTACTGTCGGTCTTTTTTTTTTTAGGAGAATAAACTTAAAGATTTGGGAGAACACACTGGTCTCGCTTTTCAATGAGCCCACAATGAATCCAAAATACAAAACATACACAGACAAATACAGCCAGCCGTATCTGAGACAGAGACAGTGTCTCTGCTCAAGGACACTTACGACACTTAGCCAGAGGAGCCGGGAATAGAACTTAAAACCTTGGGATTCCAAGGATGGCCCGCTATACCTCCTGAGCCACTGTGGCCCCACTGCCGTGCGTTAGTATGGTGTATGGTGGTGTGGTGTGGTGTGGTGTGGTGTGGTGTGGTGTAGTGTGGTGTGGTGTGGTGTGGTGTGGTGTGGTGTGGTGTGGTGTGGTGTGGTCCTCTTACCGGATGCTCTGAGGGGAGTCGGAGCGCAGTGTGCTCCTGTCCTGGCCTCCGCTCCCTTCCTGCTCTAGGAGCTGCAGCATGGTCCTCATGGCCGCCAGCTGTAAGGAGGAGTCCTGGTTCTTCTTCAGGAGGTCCATCACCTCGCCCAGCTTCTCCAAGCACGTCTTCTTAGACTGCAGCCTTACTATGCTGAACACTGGAGAGGAGGAGAGGGGAGGAGGGGGATAAAATGTTACTTCAACACTTATGCTGCCATAGCAACTAATGTAGATTAACTGCCAAGGCTTTTTCCTATTGTATTCATCTGATTTTCGCATTTAATATTTGACAATTTGGCCAATGTTCAACTTGTCATTTTAGAGGCATCAAAAAGTCCTTAAATTGTCACTATACACTTAAACGTCATTGTTGGTTTGTTTACTGTTGAGTGAGAAAACAATGTTGCACATTAAGTTAATCATCTGGGGACCTCCTAATTCACCCTTTGTCAAGTCCCGCCCGTTGTCCCACCCCTCTTCACACCCATTGGTTGCTGTGTCTTGGTCGGACACTCGGTGGGATACTCCATCCACTACCATTTTAATTCAGGTGCTTCGTATTGTTATTCTGTGTGTTCAATTCTAATTTCAAACTTGGTTTCAGTAAAATGGAGCTGCTCATTGGCACTATAGTGACCCAGAATGTTTTTAAATGTTTTTATTTCTCTGAAAATTATGTTTTAGCAAACTCAACATAAAAAAGGTGGAATCAGGGCGGGACAAGGCAGATAGATTCCGCTGGTTGGTCAGTCAGGGACCAACCAGAAGGGGAACCCCCCCGCTAGGAGTCCCGACCCACAGGTTGAGAACCACTGGGTTAAACTAAGGACCCTAAAGCAGGGTTTCTCAAATGAGGGTATGTGTACCCCTAAAGGTACGCAGGGGTACTGCAGGGGGTACGTGAGAAAAAACTAGAAAATGGGAATATGTATTTTAGTGTTATGGTCAATAATACAAAGATATATATATATGATACAAAGTCTGTCAATAATAAAACATTAACAGACTTTGTGTGAACCTGCTCATTTGGGAAATTGTTCAACCAAATGACATCAATACCTTGACTAGTACAACCGTTATTGAATAGAAAGCAATGTTTATTTGACATTATGCATTTTTTTATGTCATTCTTTCCTAAGCAAAATGCTGCAGTCAGGGGAAGGGGTTACTGCAGCCAAAGAAGTTTGAGGACCACTGTCCTAAAGGTAGGGAGGGCAGTCACGATTTAGGACATTTTACATGACGATTAATTTTCACTCAAATAATTGCGATTAACGATTTAATTGTGTTTTTGTCGTGGACAATTACATTTCTGTTTGGCTTTTTGGCTTTGAAGTTGCACATGGCAGATATGACACACAACCTAAATATACAAAGAAATGACTGACATATTTGACAACTTTACCCTTAAAAAAGAACATTGATAGTGGAAATAGCCGATCTACAAGCTCACAACGCGTCGCGATGCGACGCGTCGTGAGCTACCTAAAGGATCCCGACCCTAGAAGAGAAAGAGTCCTTACCTTTCATCTTGTCCTCCAGGTCCTCGGGGTAAGTGGACAGGTCCTCGGCTGGCAGCTCTCCCTCTGCGTCCGGGCTGCCTGGGCCAGAGTTGGAGTCTCCTCCTCCTGGCTGCTGCGCCTCCTTGTTGGCCTTCTTGTTGGCTTGTAGGTTGGAGGAGGACGCCTCCGACGAGGAGGAGGAGGCGTTGGCGTTGTTGGTGGAAGAGGAGAAGGAGGTGCCTGCTGCTCCTCCCGTCCCAGAGGAGCATTCTGCTGGGGGGGGGGGGGGGGGGACACGCACACGTGGGAGACCCTTTTTTAAAACCATTTAGGCTTGAACGCAAATCTGTGTCTCTTTAGATTTGAACCACTTTAACCATTTTTTTAATGCGTTGAATATTTAAAAAATAGCAGTTCAAACAGTGTTGTTTTTTACAGCAAAATTTTATTTAGTTTTAGTCAGTCTTTTGAATAAAATGTCATTTAGTTTTAGTCATAATGTAGTCACCTGAAAAGTTTTAGTTTTAGTCTAATTTTAGTCGACTAAAAGATTTTAGGCGACTAAATCTACAGTTGATTTAGTCAACTAAAATGTATTTTGGCAGGCTTTGATGGCATCGTAATGACTGGTTTTACACTTGGTTGTGTGCTGAAAATAGCCAATCTACAAGCTCACAACGCGTCGCAGAGCGCGACGCGTTGTGAGCTTGTAGATCGGCTATTTTCAGCATGCAACACCTGAGAGCAAACAAACATAAAATGATTCTCTTCAGCACTAGTCCCTCCCTAACGTTTTAGTCTAGTTTTTATTTTGTTGACGAAATTGTCAATATATTTGGTCTTAGTTTTAGTCATCACAGCTTATTTTTTACTTAGTTTTTATTTAGTTTTCGTCAGTGAAAAAAACGCAGTCAACAAACATTTTTCATTATAACTTTAGTCGACAAAATCAACACCGAGTTCAAATATGATTATTTTGGGGGTCGCGGCCTGAAAAGGTTGAGAACCACTGGTGTAGTGGAACGGGAGTCTCACCCGTAGGGGGAGGCAGCTCCAGGCCCACGGTGTCTCCTCTGTGCTTGGCGAAGCAGTGGGAGCACAGGAGGTCCGGGAGGCTGGAGGAGGGGAGGTGCTGCCTCAGGTAGAGCAGCAGAACCCTGGCCAGGTCCACCGGGATCACCACACTGATCACACCACTGTCATCTAGACTGGAGTACTGTAGAGGAAGAAACAACCACACTGATCACACCACTGTCATCTAGACTGGAGTACTGTAGAGGAGGAGGAATTATGAATTAGTTCATTGCTGTAAAATACTATTTGGCAGATGTTAAGTGCAGCCACTCGAGCCAGCTAATATGTGACCACTCACAGAGTTTTCAGACACAACTCGGGGGTAATGGATTTCTACAATAGAGCTAAATGCATTAGATTTTATTTTTGGTTTTTTTTCGTTTCTAGCCATAATAAAACAGTTTGAATGTTGTAGGAGGTTTTTATAACAAGAGATAAGCGTTTTAGGTTCACTAAATGGTTAAAATTAAATCTTAAACATGGCTCTGTTTAAGACATTTTCCGTGGTTGTTTGGGGGTGTAACATTCTTCCACGTATTTAAATAGAGTGCTTGCGATTGGTCTGGCCTATTGTTCTCCCTCCTGGCTGAGCACCGCCGCAGCACCGCCCATAAGCACACGTGTTTCTAACAGTAAACACAACAATATCAATGTATCTTCTTGATGGCTAAGTTTGCTACTCACTTTGTGTCAGCACGCTTGCTATAATGCGTTGAATCATGTACCAGGAACACAACAGGACAGCTGCCTGTCTCCACAGTGGCGATCACTCAGATCGAAAAAGTGAGAAGTTTTAGCGTGGTGAAAAGAGTTGATCTGCAAGCTCACAACATGTTGCGAATGCGACGTGTTGTGAGCTTATAGATCAGCTAGTTTCAGAATGCATTGCAACACGTTGTACGACGAAGTGAAAGTCCGGCTTGACTGCGGAGTTGAGTCGCTTTTTTGCAAGGAGCGTTTCTCTTTCTTTCTTTTTCTCTCTCCCCATCCCCCTCTCTCCCCCTCTCTCTCTCTTTCTTTGTCAAGACTCGGTGGTTCAATCTAGCATAGAAGGATCCGGGGATCAATTGGTTTATAATCAGCGTCAGATTAAGTTTATTCTTATTGCATGCACCGTTTCACATGACCACTGAGCTCCCTCTTTCTGTCTCATTCATGTTACAAAACCTGTCGCGTCGCTACCTTCTCCGTGAGAGAGAGAGATGACGGGTGAATTACTGATGACTGGTAAAGTGAGCATCACTCTGTATGGAGAGAAAAGAGAGAGAGGCGGGGGGGGAGGGGAGGAGTGACTGGTAAAGTGACCATCGCTTTGGAGAGAGAGAGAGAGAGAGAGAGAGAGAGAGAGAGAAACAGAATCGCGTCTTTGGGCAAAGAAATAAGAGTAGTGGTGGGAAAAGTACTCAGATCTTTACTCAAGTAAAAGTATCAATACTATAATGCAGAAATATTCAGAATTTACTTGATTAAAAGTATACAAGTATTTCCATCAAAATGTACTTAAAGTAAACATAGAAATAAGTAGGCCTACTCATGAAGTAGGCATCTTTCATTATTCATTTCATGTTTTCAAAATGTAGGCTATAAAATAATACTTTGAAAATAGCAGATCTACAAGCTCACAGCGTAGTGGAGTAAAAATATTAGAAACTGGAAATACTCAAACAAATACCTCAAAATTATACTTAAGTAGAGTACTTAAGTAAATGTACTTAATTACTTTATACCAGTGGTTCTCAAACTGTGGGGTCTCCAAATTATATTTTGGGGTCCCCAGATGATTAGCTTAACACATTGACCGCCATTTTAACATACCTCCGTACTCCCACCTGCCATTCGTCTCCATAGACTTCCATGTACAGTAATTGGGTGTGCACGGATCATGCACACCCATGCCTAGCTAATGCACCACGTGTGTCCACATTGCTCACAGCTTTCAAACAAAAAAATCCGAATGGAAATCCGTTCAGGCATTCATGAGATAACAGCCACTATGTTTAACAAAGATGGCTGCCAAAATGGCTGCCATGCTTGAAAGATGGGGTTGCTATGGGGGTTAAACATGCAATTTCGCGATTGCTATCATGCCTACTCCATTTTTTTGGGGTCAAAAAATCTTTTTGAAAAAAAAATGTTTTGAATTTTTTTTTTTTTTTTTTTTAATTCTCGGGACTATCGGGCCTGGCGGGGAAAGACATTGGAATAATCTCGGGACTATCGGGCCTGGCAGGGAATGAGTTAATGTCATTTTATTTGTTTATTTTGGGGGTCACAGCCTAAAAAGGTTTGAGAACCCCTGATTTAAATACCATTCATGAGTTATGAGTATTATTAGATCTACTGGCTTGAAGGTCTGTCTTAATGTGAAATGTGTTTTAAATATTGACAGACAGTTGACAGCTAGTGGGGGAGTGGTTTGGGGAGTGGTTAGAGGTGGGGTTAACTACTATGTCACTCCCATTTTCTGGGACCTGAAAAGGTGTTAAAATAGAGAAACCTTTCAAGGGCATTTTCTTTGCTTTGGTGTTTCTGGACTTACAAGTTTCAAATGACCGTATCTTCTTCAAATTTTGTCAAATTTCTAATAATGATACATCATATGAAAGCTTAGATTCTGTACTTTCGGAAAATGTGAAAAGTAGAAAAATGACCATGGCCCCGTTGTGTCTGAGAACACCACAAGCGGTCACATATGTCTCGTCAGGCCTGTGGAAACACCTCAAGGACCTCACTTTGAGAACCACTACAATAATATGTACCGCTGCATGACGCAGAAGCACTACAATAACATGTACCGCAGCAGATACAGAGGGGTTTCCACACACTTTTACCAATGAATTTCCAAAGCTTTTCCAGAATATTTAACCCAATTTCCAGGCCTATACTGTATAACACTCATTCTGCAAAATTCTCAAATGATTTCTATACATTTGAAAACTTGAAATGGGACTGAATGATGGGACATCATTCATCCATGCAAATACTTTTGTCCCTTTACTCAAGTCAATTTTGAATTCCAGACTTTTTACTTTAACAGGGTATTTATACTTTGCAGTAGTAAACAATGTGAGTACTCTTTCCACCACTGCTACCAACATTAATGTGCAAACACAGCAGCAAGATTTGTGAACTGTTGTTATAAAAGAAGGCTAGAGAATGGAATACAACCACCCTAAGGACTACAAACCATTGATTGACATCATCTACAGTAGACCGACGGCACATTTTAAATCAGAGCCTTTTTTTTTATATTATTGAAATTGTATTGAGAAAAAAAGAAATGCTGCAATTTGTTCCAAAAAGCTTTATACCCTGTATAAATAAAATGACACAATATGACATAGCTCTGGTTACACAATTCTGTACCCCCTACAACTGGGGCAATTCTCGCTATTTCTACGGGTAATTATTTCGACTAAGGGTCAGTTTTACTGAGGTTAGGGTTAGGTTTAGGCATAGTGGTTGACATTCACCAGGTAAGCATTCACCAACGTCGGCAGGTTAGCATTTCACCAGGTTAACATTGACCTGCGTCGAACAATTGCAACGTCGAACAAATGTTATGTCGCAATATCGACACGCTCCCCTCCAACTGTATATAATGTTCCTCATTTTCAACAGTTTTTATTATTTTATTTTGACACTTGGCTCTGGCAATGTAAACGCATCTTTTCTCATGCCAATAAAGCTCCTTTGAAGTGAACTGAGCGGCTACCTGGAGGTGCATCTTCTGGGTGATGATGGAGGTATGGAGGCGGTAGGTCCTTACCTGGAGGTGCATCTTCTGGGTGATGATGGAGGTGACCTCCTGCTGCTGCTTGGGCTCCAGCTTCTTGATGAAGAACAGCAGCTCCCACCACTCCGCCCTGTTGAGGCTGGGGGTCTCCGCCCCGCAGCCCCCCTCCTCCTCCAGGTAGGGCAGGGAGTACAGGCCGCCCGGGGGCTTGCAGAAGAACGACTGGCTCACTGTGGACACACACACACACACACACGTGTTACAATTTAGACCAGGGGTCTTCCGGGACCCCTAGGGGGGTCCTCAGCGTTACTACAGGGGGTCCTCCAAATCTTTGTGTGATAGAAACCTTTTTTATATTAACCATCCTATAGTGTCCATATTCTGAGAACTTTAGCCAAAAATAGCAGATCTACAAGCTCACAACGCCTCGCGCTGCGAGGCGTTGTGAGCTTGTAGATCGGCTATTTTTGGCAAAGATCCTTGGTGTAGAGGGGGAAAAAGAGCAGACTAAGTACAGAGTGAAACGCCAAGTTTATTAAGTATTCACGGTTCAAGTGGTTAAATATCTGAAAACATTCATTGACATGAATCCAAAATACACTGATGATCGTGCTGTCAAACAATGAAACTATGCGGAATCTATGAAAAGGTTGTGGGGGTCCCTGCTTCATCTTTCTCTCAACTAAGGGGTCCTTGGCCTGAAAACGATTTAGACATTTAGCAGATGCTCTTAATCCAGGGCGATTTACGATGAGCAAAGACAGGAAAGCACAAGTTAATATACATCAAATCGTTGTTGTCGGGTGAAAACCTTGTATGTCCAAAACCGTTTGTTTTGTATTTATCCTTTTAAAAATGATTTATTTAAAATAGTGAAAATAAGTTACATTTTAGCCTTGCAAGGTCGTCGAGGCCAGGGCGAGTGCTATGGGCCGAGGTGCAGTCTGAAGAGGCGAGTTTGAAGAGTACGTTGGGAGTAAGGGCTGATGCACACACAGTACGAATTTATTTCGGTTCGGTCCGGGGAGTCACAAAATCTCGGCAGCGCCGAACAGCCAAATTAATCGCCCCCGCCCAACCTCTGAATGACATCATATTGTAGTTTGCACAGAGCTGAACGGAAGTACATTTGTCTCTAAAAGTGGGGTATGCATCGGCCCTTAGTCTGCTGTTGTTTCATCCCAGTTCCGGGAAGCCCTGTCCTAAGGCCTCAGGTCTTACTAGGGCATTCACGAATAGTGATTTTTAGTATTCGAATTATTCAACCTCAAAGTATTCGAATAGTCGAATATTCGACAGGACTGGCCAAACTGTCAAATATTAAGTACAAGAGGCGAACATTGTGAAAATAGCCGATCTACATGCTCACAACGCCTCGCGTTGCGAGGCGTTGCGAGGCGTTGTGAGCATGTAGATCTGCTATTTTCACAATATTTATCTGCGGAACCGAGTCACATTAAATCTAATACCTACAGTTCCAAGTGCTTGTCAGGGTGGGGGTCCCCAGTTCAAATATGTTTATTTTGGGGGTCACGGCCTAAAAGGTTTTGAGAACCCCTGGTATAAAGCATTAAAAGAATTCATCCACCAGGGGCATTGACAACTCATTCTTATGACTTCCTATCTCGCCAAGCTTTATAAACTATATATTTTTTAAAGAGAAAAAAATAAAAAAAATAAGCGAATATTCGACGTCGAATAGTGACTTTGATATTCGAATATTGGAATATTTGGTGAATGCCCTAGGTCTTACCCGTGTTGACTCGGAGCATCTCTGTGAGCGAGGAGGCTTTCTCCTGGGTCTCCTTGGCAGCCTGCTCAGCGTTGCCGTTGCCCAGGATCTCTATCATGTGCCAGTGGACCCAGTAGGTTCTGGCCAGAGAGGTCCAGAACGCCTAGAACCAAACACAAACAGGTTTGTATTACTATGACTTGTGAGGACAACCACATTTTAACTCATTTACTGCTTATGACTAGTTTGACGAGTTATATAAATGGGTCCACTCTGCCTATGACGAGTATGACGATAAAAGTACAGTAATAACTATAAAACAATTAATGTATGATCGCCGATTCGCCGTCATTCACTCTCTATGGATGGTAGCTATTCACAAAAAACGGATCCGGATGTTCCAAACCGGAAATGGGGGGGGGCGGGACATCGACACCTGTATCCTGTCTGCCAAAATGCCATCCGGTTCAATGTTACGCAACATCCACATGGCGCTCAATCACTTTCGCTTTGGGCAATGGAAGGCTGTTGTGTTTTGTTGCTTACCGTGACTGGATCGTATTGTGAATGCACTCGCAATGGATTCACGCACGCGCCCACGTTAAAGGTAGGCAAAATCCTGGCGGTGTGGACCATTAGAAGGGTCTTAAAATAGCAGTAAATTAGTTGTTTAAGAAGGTGATTTTATGAATTACATTTTTAAATTTGCCATTTTCAATCGCCTTATGAGTTTTGAATGGTGATCTGTCGTTCATGAGTGATTTGTTGCTAAGAACGAGTCACAAGAATGAATCATGAACGATTCGTTAATTTCCTCAAACTGTTACGTTCGTGCTTTCGTGCAGATAAGGTTTTGTGCAGATCTACAAGCTAGAACGCCTCGCGATGCGTTGTGAGCTTGTAGATCAGCCATTTCTACAATAAGTGTATAAAGAATAACGTTATTAAATGTGTCAGTCATTCCTTTGTATATTTGGGTTGTTTGTCATATTGTCTGCGCAAATTCAAAGCCAAACAGAAATGTCATTTTTATTCATATGCTCCAATGTCGACAAAAACACGATTAAATCGTTAATCGCAATTATTTCTGTGACAATTAATCGTCACGTAAAATGAATGTGACAGCCCTACTAACGGTACCTGTACGGGGGACAAGGGTTAATAATAATAATAATAATACCTGTACGGGCGGCGATCCGTCGTTGCTGTATCTGAAGTCGCCCACGTCTCCGGAGCTGACCTCCTCGTAGTCCTCCAGCATGCGGACCATCATGCCGCTCTTCAGGTGGTCCTGCACGTACTCCACGTACGCCGAGCGCGACGCAAAGTCTGTGCGCGTCTTGAAGGCCGTGGCCGCCGCGCCCAGCTTCTTCTTGGGGGCCTGCAGGGAGGGATTGGGACGATATTCATGAAGATTTCAAATCACGCATTCAAGTATTGTGAAGTACCAATGAAATTGTGGTTTACGATCGATGATCAAAATATCCCCAATATCCATTATCCCGGGGAACATTTGCCAAAAAATAAATTAAGTGTTTTTTTTAACACATTTAGATTGGGTACACATTATTGTGTATCATTATTTTATGCTTTAACTATTGAAAAACAGCAGATATACAAGCTCACTGCGCTGCGAGCTTGTAGATCAGAATTTTAAATTAGAATTTTGACCCGATTCTATAAGTGTCTTTTGAATCCTTCTATGTTTTTTTGAAAAAAAACCTATGTTTCTATGTCAGCAATCTGGCTATAGCCATCGTCAAAGAATAGGTCCTTTTCACTTAACTGGAGCTCAGTTAGTTCTTGAGAGACTACTATGTCAGTGGTTCTCAAACCTTTACATGTGAAGGACCCCCAAAATGATAAGTATTTGTCCACAGACCCCCATCTCAAAATATTTAGTTCCAGGGACCCCCCAGAAGCAAAATTTGTGTTACAAACGTTCGCTTTGAATATACATATATTCAAAGATTTGCACACATTTCACGACTTTCTCAAAAATAGCAGATCTACAAGCTTGTATATCTGCTATTTTTCACTAACCATTCAATAATTCTAGGCCTAAATGGGTTAAGCACGATAAACGATAATATCGATAATCGTCCCCTCACTACCTGTGAGGAGGCGGATCCCGAGGCCGAGGAGGAGGAGGAGCCTGTTGCCATGGGAGCCACGTTGACGGAGGACATCATGGAGGGGGGCGGGGCGTAGGACAGGCGCAGCTGGAAGATGGAGCGGGACCTGGACGGGTGGGCCTGGAACTGGAGGTCGTCCCCTCGCTCCTGGGACATCATCACGCCCCCTACCGTGCCTGCAAGACAAGGAAACGTAAGGCTAAGTCAGGGGTTTTCAAAGTGGGTGATGGGGACACTTGAAAAAAAAGTGAACAGTTATTTTCAGTCAGTTCTAACCAAAATGGCTATTATCTCAACGTTTTCCTTGCAACATAATCACTAAAATATCATTACTGTCAGGCAGATGCGCGATGCGAGGCGTTGTGTGCTTGTAGATCTGCTGTTTTCACTCATTTAGTACATTTTATGGATGATAAATACAAAACGAACGGTTTTGGACATACAAGGTTTCCACCCGACAACGACGATATGCTATAAATATAAGGTGCTGGGAGTGAGAATTATAATGTAGGGTTGAACGGATTTAAACAAATATTTATGGGGTGCCCTGAGACAAAAAAGTTTGGGAACCCCTGGGCTAAGTGATTTCACTTTAAGTTTCGGTTTCAGTTTTCATGTAGGTGACAGTCGGGGGCCTTCCTCCAATCATGATCAAGTTGTAGATCTGCTATTTTCACTACTCCTAGTTTGGGTCCCCAAACGTTTAATTTCTCTTGGGTCACGGGCTAAAAAGTTTGGGAACCATGCTTGCTGTAGACAGGGGTGTAAAGACTTTACACCACTGTCTACAGCAAGCATGGTTCCCAAACGTTTTAGCATGCTTTATACATTTTATTTTATCATGCTTTATATAAACCCTATTATATTAAATAAGCAGTTTTCTGCTGACATAAGCAGGAATCATGCAATTGCTTAATTTTAAAAAATATTTGTATTTTATTCAGGCGGCTAACAATGCTTCCTAAAGACATGTTGTGTGTGTGACACTTCCTGGGGCTACAATCTGCCTCCAAAACTATTATTTTTATCTGTGAGAAGTTCTGTCATTGGTCGATTAAACTGGGTGCCCATGCAAAATAACAGACCAATCAGGACCGCCTCTTGTTCTTGTTCAGATTGGTTGACCTGTCTGTCAATCCTTTTCATTTCATGCACCAATGAGCTGCTAATGACAGAGCTTCTTACAGGTAAAATAATAGTTTTGGAGGTAGACTGCGGCTCCTAGAAGCGCCACAGACTAGATTCTTTTAGGGAGCATTGTTAGCCGCCTGAATATAATAAAATAAAAAGATTTCCAGTGAAAAACCCGTATTTTTTCCGGGCTGCGTGGCTGAAAGGGGCCGCTCTACTGGTAGGCTGGCTCAGGGCACCATATGGCCCGGGACCGCTGCTGGTAGCACCTACCAACAGAAGTGGGGTGGGGCAACATGCGCAGGTTGCGGTCCCAGCCCATGACCCGCACCAGCTCTGAGATGAGGTTGGCCATGGCCAGGCTGAAGTCAAACTCCCTCTGGAGACGCAGCGACTCCGAGGACGAGGAGGAGGAGGAGGACGAGGGGAGGGAGGACGATGAGGAAGGGGAGGGGCCTTTGTCCTGTCGCTCAGAGCTAGACTCCGCCCCCGCCACCGTGTTGAGCTTGTCCATCAGCGACGTCACGCACAGGTAGCGTTTCACCAGGGAGAAGAGCAGCTTCCCTGGAATCTGGAACGATACAACATGTTTAAAGGGATATTCCACTTTCAACAGGGAAACACCTTATGGGCTGCTCCGCACACACACCCATTGTAACTTCAAACTCCATTTTAACCATGATAGATTCATTAAAAACACCCATTATTTTTTCTAGTGACTCATACTACCCTCCTAATACGTGAGCAGGACATGTTTTTTTCGATAACCTTTTTCATTTATTTTTAATAATTATTTGGGAAAATGGAAAAAATGAAATACAAAAAATAATTATTAAACTAATTCAATAACTATTGAAAAATAGCAGATATACAAGCTCACAGCGCGGCACCGAGTGCCGCGCTGCAAGCTTGTAGATCTGCAATTTTTGAAAAATCGTGAAAATGTGTGCACATTTTTCAATATATATTTTTCAAAGCAGACTTTTGTAACTCAAATCTCTGCTTCTGGGGGGTCCCTGGAACAACATATTTTTAGATGGGGATCTGCGCCCAAATAAATGTCACTGATTTAGAGGAAGGATTTAGAAGTCGGGTCAAAGATCGAGTCAAAGATATTCAAAGACTTGCATACATTCTCACGATTTTTCAAAAATACCAGATCTACAAGCTCGCAGCGGTGTGCCGCGCTGTGAGCTTGTATATCTGCTATTTTTCAATAGTTAAAGCACAAAATAATGGTTAAAGTGGTTAAAATCTAACACGACTCGGGCACGTTCCAACGTATTTGAGGGTTAAATGACGTTTGGTGTTTACGGTACCTGTGGGAGGTGGATGCCGTCGAAGGAGATGCCGTGCTCCTCCGAGGAGGTGGTCTCAGCGAACAGCTCCAGCAGAGTGTAGCGGTTGTCAAAGTCCATGTGCTGCTCGATGCCGTCCTGTTGGCTCAGAGAGAGCAGCACGTAGGCTCTGCTCCCTGGGAGAGAACACACAACAGGAGGAGAGAACATTAGACAATGTGGAAAATCTGGAAATTCACTAAGGGCATGTTTAGACGACAACTGTCTGTAGAGAAAACGGCGAGGTCCTGGGATTTACCATCATGTGTTTCCAACCCCCGAAAATGCTGGTGGTGTCTGAACGGAAGGCATATCTGACATTTCATTTTGCGGATTTCTCATGGTAACGGCATCGTGTAAACGGCGGCTAAGAAAGGAGCGTGCGTTTTCTTCTTCTTTAAATATATATTTTTGAAAGGGAACATTTGTAACTCAAATCTTTCACGAGGTCCCGGAACAAAATATGTTGAGATGGGTGTCCGCAGTCAAACACATCTAATTTTAGGGTATTCTAACGGGCTAAATCAGAACAGACAAGTCTGGTCATCTGCTGAGGAACAACACAGCAGATGCAGGAGACACCATATGGTGCTATAACTCTATTAGTCTGCTTGAAGAAATCAACGCTTCAACGTTTCATGCACAGACAGACACCAACAACATCCACTGAGGATGATGTACCTGTCAAATGTTTCATAAAACAAAGTCAATGATGTGCATGCATTTCCTGTCACGCATCATCATCTCCATGACATCATCCGCCCAATGTTGTACAGCAAGTGTTTCCCAAACAATGGGTCGGGATGATGATTTTTTTAATCACGCGAGCATCGCTATGGGTCATGAGTGAATATCCCGCTGAGTGAATATGTTATTTTCACAGGATGTTCACCTATTATAGATGGTATGTGTGTGAGTTAAATCATCATCATACCCGGAAGTTATGCGGGAACGCCTACTGGCAAAAAACTACTTTCTGGCCTTGACAGCCCATACATCCAGACAGAAAAGTCCCATCTGATTGCATTAAACGACGTTAAACTCACTTTGCCACTCGATTTGCCATTCACTATATGCAGGTGCATACCCTCTATTATGATACACAAAAGCATGAAAAAATAGCAGATCCACTTGTCGATCTGCATTTTTTCTGCTATTTGTGAAATTGAATCCAGAGCAGATGAAGTTTCCACCCGGCAGAGACGATATGACGCGCAATTACAACAGTATTGATTATGTTCACAATAAAATGCAACGGTTCAACAACGGAGACATTTAATCTCCCCCGTCAGCCCTGTGTGTTGGCTTGCATTCCAGCGTTCTGCTCCTGGAAGCAGGTTGTTGAGAGAACTCTGCTGTCAAAAACAAACAGTACGTTCTGCCTTCAGTGGTGGAAACACACAAACACCTGACCACTGTTGCCACACTCGGTGAGAGAAATAAGCAGCCTAGGTCTATGAAAACAAGCCTAAAAGAAGAGACTAGGCTACTTATTGTAAACGAGGACTTTAAAACTATAGAGGGTATGCGCGTGACATAATCATCATCATACCCAGAGGTTATGCGGGAAGCCGGGAACGCCTACTGAGTGACAAAAAACTACCTTCTGGCCTTGACAGCCCATACATCCAAACAGAAAGGTCATATCTGATTGCATTAAACAACGTTAAACTGACTTTGCCACTCACTTTGCCACTCGATTTGCCATTCACTTTATGCATGTGCATACCATAATAAGCTATGTCGTCTATTTGAAAACGGCAAGTCTTGTAGGTTACAGCCCATACATCCAAACAGAAAAGCCTTATCTGAATGCATTAAACGACGTTAAACTGACTTTGCCACTCACTTTGCCACTCGAATTGCCATTCACTTTATGCATGTGCATACCATAATAAACTATGTTGTCTATTTGAAAACGGCAAGTCTTGTAGGTCTGTTATTAGATATGGCAACACTGCACCTGACCTACAATGACCCAACCCTGGTTGTTCCAATGCAAAACGTGTTTAACCACCACGACATCAGTGTTACATTCCTCTGTACGTCCTGGGTGAATGAAGTATGGCCCAAAACAACAACAAAAAAATAGAAAGTCATCTACGGTTTACTTCCCGTATCTGCGTGAAATGATAAATGAAAGCAATAAAACTTTGCTTTTATGACATTTCTGAAACCATTCGTGTTTCATTTCATTCTGATGTATTCTATTGCTAGTTTGACCGCATCAAATACTCTTTTAATCTTAAAATAACCAATAGCTGAAAATGGCTGACATGCTGTGAGATTGTAGATCAAGACATGCTGTGAGCTTGTAGATCAAGACTTGCCGACTTGTATGGAAGTCAAATGACTGAAATCAGTCGTGATGATGTGGAACTTTAATCCATGCACACGCACATGCGCGCCACAGACAAACACACACACACCTTGAAACCTTGCTTTAATCCATGCACGCGCACCACACGCACACGCACACACACACACACACACCTTCAAACCAGCTTTAAACTGACGTGGAGGAGAAGTGGTAGAACCAGAATAGATGCCACAGATAAGACGTGTATTTTTAGACTAGAAAGAGTCGAGAGAGAAGGAACGCTGTGGGAATAATGCGAGACATGTTAAATATGTTTTCATTCCGAGACGTTAAGATAAAAGCGCGGATAGATGTTGCTTCACGTCAAACCGGTGCACTTATAGCTCATAACATCCTCTGCTGGCCTAATGCACTGCGGCACCGCGTGCGTTTTATTTATGAAGTATTAAATAAATCATGAATCATCATCCAGAGACTGAAACTCTCCTTTTAGCATCAAGTTATTGTTACGTCATATTACCCCAGCGTTGTTTTAACACATAAAGACATCCGTGTCATTTTAGATCCGAGTTAAAAAGCGTTATTTTATACTTTGGCTGTTCTAGCAGATATACAAGCTCAGAGTACCTCTGCTGTTTTTGAAAACTATGTGCAAATATAAAACCCTAACCCTAAATGTGCAAATCTTTGAATATATATATTCTTTTAAAGTTATTTTTTTACTCATTACTTTGCCTCTGGGGGTCCCTGGAACAAGATATTTTGAGATGGGGGGGGGGGGGGGGGTATCAGCGGCCAAAAGCTTCATTTTGGGGGTTCTAGACATGAAAAGGTTTGAGCGCCACTGATAATATAGCAACATAAGTTTGTTTTTTTGTTTTGTTTTTTCTTCAGAAAACTGTTTGTACATTTAGTAGAATCGACCTCAAGTCTTTAACAGGTTAAAAACCAGTCTGGTTGGGATGCTATCCGTCAAAGGACTAGTTTAGACATGAGAGCTAGGCTGTGTGTGTGTGTGTGTGTGTGTGTGTGTGTGTGTGTGCGTGCGTGCGTGCGTGCGTGCGTGCGTGCGTGCGTGCGTGCGTGCCAAAGTGTAGCCACCGGCTACTTAGTCGGTGGCTAGACATATCCCATAGCCTGCGGGAGGCTGTAACCGCGACGACACATCCGTTTGGCTGTCAATTTGCTAATCATCAAAAGGTCGCGGGAATCTGCCCGCGGCGACATCAACCTCAGGATGTGTGATTGGTCGGACCGGGTATCCCAGTCCTAAACTAAAAGTTTGGTCCAGTAGAAAACTAGGCAGCGTTGCTGTGTCCTCAGCATTGCAGTGTCACAGTTAAGGACCAGTAAGACTCCCTAATCAGGAGATAAACGACCGTCCAGGTCGCATCTATACACAAATTGGTCTGTCCATGTTGATGACATGACTTTCGAGATACTGTGTACCACTTTGCGTGATTTTAGGGCAAACTCTGTAGGAGCAGTGTCCAAAAATGTGTCTTACAAGAATCTGCCTCACGGTGGCGCTAGAAGAGGGCCACGTGAGAAATGAGGTGGAGGTTGTGGTTTGGCAGCCAAGGAGTGTGTGTGCAAAGTTTGGCATGAATAGGGGCAACGGTTGCGGAGATATGAGTAGGGGAAAAGTGTGACGCGACGTCACGTACTTTAATGGGCAATGGTAGCCAATCAGGAGGTAATATGGGAAATGGGACAGATCCATGTTGATGACATGACTTTTCAACCCTAATCTGTAGGAGCAGTGTCCAAAATGTGTTTTGGCAGCCAAGGAGTGTGTGTGCAAAGTTTGGCATGGATTGGCATAACGGTGGCGGAGATATGAGAAGGGCAAAAGTGTGATGTGACGTGACAGACTGTCAGCCGGTGGAGCTTTTCATAGTAAGTGCGACCTGACGGTCGCAAAAAGTTTGGTCAAGTAAAAAAACTAGGCAGCATTGCTGTGTCTGCAGCATTGCAGTGTCACAGTTAAGGAAAAACGTAACAATGGAGCATGGAACACTGTACTGTAATGTACAGTCAACACTGTGTACACTAGTGATATCCTGATGGCCAGAGTGTTCTTACTGCAGAGCTTTAACCTTGTGTGAGACGGTTGGTTCCTGTGTGCAGGCGGTTGTTGCAGTGCAACGAGGGGGGGCTGGAATGTGTTTCTGTAGCATTCATGGTGCAGTGCACCCTTCATCCCTCAACCTGCTGCTATCTTAACCTAGAATTATTTCATGATTTAGCTGTGGAAAAAATAGCAGATCTACAAGCTCGCAGCGCGGCACTCGAAGCTTGTAGATCTGCTATTTATTGAAAAATCGTGAGTCTTTGAATATATCTTTTTAAAAGCGAACATTTGTAACTCAAATGTTTGCTTCTGGGTGATCCCTGGAACAACATATTTTGAGATGGGGGGTGGGGGGGTCCGCAGCCAAATACATGTAGGTTGTCAAGGGGGTCTTTGAAAAAGTTTGAGAACCACTGATTTAGAAGAAGGATTTAGAAGACATTAATAGAATCGGGTCAAAAATATTCAAAGACAAATGTTCACGATTTTTTTTTTTAAATAGCAGATCTACAAGCTCGCAGCAAGGCACTCTGTGCCACGCGGTGAGTTTGTATATCTGGTATTTTTTAATAGTTAAAGCATAGAATAATGGTTAAAGTGGTTCAAATCTAAAGTGACACAGATAGACCTAAGATCGATTCTACAAATGCCTTCTAAAATAAGTAGTTCTCGTTTTGGAAAATCGTCTGTCTACCTTTGATACTTTTGTGTGATGCTGTACTGTGATCAAGTAGGCTGTCGATTTACGAAAAAACGGAAAAAGTTAAAATATGCAATATGCAGATGCAGATAACCGGTTTCTTCTTCCCAACAGCAACACAATGTGACATGGGCCAAATAAGAGGCCAGGCTGGAAGAGGTTAAAACCTGGATTACATGGACAGAGCAGCCAACGGTCCCTTTAAGGCTCAGGCGGTCCTATCTGTGCGGGCCGTAGGGAAATAACCCTTATCTTACACCTTGATATGAGCTTACACATAAACCCAGTGAGCCGGGTTGCCACGTCCTCTTATTATAAGCCACTTTGGGCTTGTTTTTCTGTGAAGTCGCTTGTAAGTTATTGGGTAGTTGCGGGTTGCCTTTTCTGGGCTTTAGTTAGGAAGTAAGAATAAATAAGCACAATTTTATTCATAATTATTTACACCAGTGGTTTAAATAATATCATGGATACCCCCAAATGAATATGCATTTGCCCCAAACCCCCATCTTTTGTGCCAGGGAGCCCCGTAACAGATTTGTGTTATTAGAATGGTTCAAAACTATTCCACATTCTATTTCAAGAATAGATTGAAAATAGCATGTCTACAAGCTCAAAAGGCGTCGCATTGTGATGCATTGTGAGCTTGGAGATCGTCTTTTTTTCCAAATAGCCGATGTATACAATATACAGGTTTAACCCATTTAGAACGGGTACACATTATTGTGTATCATTATTTTATGCTTTAACTATTGAAAAATAGCAGATATACAAGCTCACAGCGTGGCACTCAGTGCCGCGCTGTGAGCTTGTATATCTGCGAGCTTGTAGATCTGCTATTTTTGAAAAATCGTGAAAATTTGAATGTTGACCCGATTCTATAAGTGTCTTTTGAATCCTTCTAAGATTTTTTGAAACCCTATGTTTCTACGTCAGCAATCTGGCTCGCCATCGTCAAAGAAAAGGTCCTTTTCACTTAACTGGAGCACAGTTGGTCTGTTCTTAAGAGACTACTATGTCAGTGGTTCTCAAACCTTTTCATGTGAAGGACCCCCAAAATGATATGTATTTGGCCACGGACCCCCATTCAACATATTTAGTTCCAGGGACCACCCAGAAGCAAAATTTGAGTTACAAACGTTCGCTTAGATTTTGCACACTTTTTTACGACTTTTTCAAAAATAGCAGATCTACAAGCTCGCAGCGCGGCACTCGGTGCCGCGCTGTGAGCTTGTATATCTGCTATTTTTCACTGGTTAAAGCATTCAATAATTCTAGGCCTAAAGTTCTCACGTGGCCTAGTCGCTTCTTTTGGGCTTCCTAGACCTGATTTGCTTGCTTCTCTCTCAAGCTCTGGCAACGCTGCCAGTGAGTCACCGTGTCCTCTCTCCAGACACCACGCATTACGTTTTACTTCCAGAGAGGGAATTGTTCAGGAACATTTGCATTTCACTTGTTTTATTACAGCTGTTCATTACAAGGAACGGTTTAAGAATCTGGATGAGAAGAGATCCTGTCATGACTACAGCAGGGTTTGTTTAAAATAATTAAAGACTTTCGATGTCTACCTGAGACACAAACAAGTGAAATAGCAGATCTACAAGCTCACAACGTGTCACGTTTCTTGGAATGGAATTTCTTATTTTAATTGGAGAGAAGGTTTTGGTCATTGTACAACCAAGTATAATACAGGGGTAATCAAACTAATTACGGCAATGAAATAAAACACATAAAAAGAAAACCTTGCTTCTCGATTATTCGGTCCATTGTTCGTTATAAATATCAGTTTCAACGTATTTTCTGTAGATTTCCCAGCCATACAATCATGAAGGCATGCCTGTGCAGGGGTCATCCGTACACAGACAATGTGTCTGAGGTGAAGACTTGTCCTTGTCCGTGGATAATTTTAGATTTTCTTTTTTACACACCATCATAACGTTCTTATTTTGATCATGAGACCCAATTACTTGTCAGTCTCCAGGTTTTCTTTGGAATGTAGGACACTGATTTACTATGGCACTATGTATGGCACATTAGAAGTCCACTACTACTCGTGATTGTCAAATGTTTTATTTGCAAGGACCTCCCTAAAGAGTGTAGAAATGGAAGCAAAGAGCCATTAAGGGTCCATTTGTACTCTCTCAAGAGTTACAGACCCGTTATGGTCATTCAGGTAAAAGCCAGCATGGTGATTGAAGACCCATGGTCGTGCGAGGTTAAAAATGTGACCAAACTGGGTGGTGTGGGTGTGATCATAGATATAACAAGCTAGATAACTCATCTGCCGCTGCAGTTCATTGGAGCAACGTTCAACAACTGGAGGCCGGACGTACGGAAAAACTGGAGGATCGCTGCCAGTCAACGTGACTACTGGCCAATCACAGCGTGTCTTTTCCGGGACTTATAAATTCAATTCAACAGAGCTTTATTGGCGTGGCTCAGCTGTTCTTAGAGGCTGCAAACGAAAAAAAACAAAAAAAAAACACCTGCCTCAGATTGGCCTACCAACTTCCGTTTCTGTGGTGCACGTGGAAGCGGCGCTCACGGATGCAATGCAGATTCCCTTGGTCCCCCTGCTCCCCCGATGCATAAGCACCAGAGCCGAAGGAGGGGTCTACCTTTCTTTTTTTTAATATTTTTTATCCCACGATTTTGTAACCCATTTTTTCACCCAGTGCCAATAAATTGCCTAACCTGTAATCCTGGTTTCTGCGCTCCCTCTGCCACGACTGGAGGCAGTATAGAAAACTAGGATTACTGCATGTTTTCGTGAGGGTATCTAGTATCTACCCTAGGAGATACGGGAAGAACATGCAAACTCCACACAGAAAGGCCCTTTCGCCAACCCCACCTAGGGTGTGGGCGCTGATGACGCGGAGGAGAGGTGAGGCGACAGCGCTACCAACTGCGCCACCGTGCCCCCACCTTTCTATGTCCAGGGTTCCCACAAATTTTTAACAAATAATTTCCAAAACGTAATATTTAACCCAATTTCCAGGACTATATAACAATAATTCAGCTCAATATCTTACTCCTATGCGCAATGCCAAAGTGTATGCCAGTTGTTCTCAACATTTCCAAATAATCATGTTTTAACTGGGGACCCCGGCACCCTGACGAGCACTAGGAGTTGAGGAATTTTGTATATCACGGTTCTGTTGTGAAAATAGCAGATCTACATGCTCACACGCGAGGCGTTGTGTAGATGTAGATCGGCTATTTTCACAAGTTCTGCCTCTAATATTTGACAATTCGTCCAATGTTTAATTTGTAATTTCAGAAGTATTAATAAAATCAATAACCAAAGACAATGCATAGCTATTTTTTCCAGGACCTTCCAGGACCCTTGATAAATTCCAAAACTTTTCCAGTACTGGAAGAATATTTGTCTAATTTCAAAATATTTCCAGGAACTTCATGACCGTGGGAACCCTGTTTCTATGTCTATGGGTGTGATGAGGTCATCTTGTCCTTACCTGCGTCGTGCGAGGCCAGCGCCCGCAGCATCTTGCCGGCGCTGCGTCTGGTCTGCCTCTCCTTGTTGCACAGCAGCTCCATCAGCAGGTCCAGCGCGCCCGTCTCCTTGAACTCGCCCACCAGCGAGCCGATGGCGGCGTAGGCGCTCAGCACGTGGATGGTGTGGTGGATGGAGAAGTCGTTCTTCTTGCTCATCTGCTTGCGGGCGCGCAGCACCAGGCTCTTCACGTCGCCCTTCATGTCCGACAGCTCGCCCTGCGGTGGAAGAGAGTGTGGGGGGGGGGGAGTACATACTGTAATTATGTCGTCTCTAGTTGCGTGGAAACATAATACAGTATAATACTGTTGCTTTTCAGGATTCAAATTCAAAAATATCAAAAGCAGCGAACTCAAAATGTGTCGCTTCTTGTTGATCTGCTACTTTTGATACTTTTGAGTGGCGCATTAGGGTCTTAATTTATGGGAAAAAGAACACACACATAAAAGGTTAAAGAGGTTTGTGCCAGACAGCAATGAGCAGTTGTGTTCGAAATGATTCAACCCCCTCGGAAAAAAATGTTCATAGCCACTGTTCCTTTGATTTAGAACTTGCTCAAAACTGTACTTTGTGGAACATTCAGTGTCTTTGCAATTGTTTTATATCCTTTTCCTTTTTTGTACAAAGCAATAATCTCTTCTCTGAACTTTTCTGACCATTCCTTAGGATGTCAGTGTTTCTAACTGCTCTAATCAAAGTCAACAAGTCAACAAACTTCCAGTCAGGCCAGGTTGCACATCTGATGCAACTATTCAAGCCCTTGATTAGTCGATTGCTAATAATAATAATTGAAAGTGAAAGTGGTGTTGGAAGTGGCATTTAGCATTGAATTTGGAAAAAAACACACCAAATGTTACTTTTGTTGAGCTATTTACATTGTTCTTGTATGATGTTTTTATTTCATTCAGTTGTCAGTTTGTGAATTTAGCTAATAAACCAGATTTGCAGAGGGGGGTTGAATAATTCTGAGCACAACCGTATAAGATGGGAACGTTCTCATACTACTGCTCTGCCCCCCTGGGGTTTATTTAAATAATAAAATGTTACTTAAACGAATCTGTATGGAGGTATATGTTAATACAATACAACTAGTACGTCTGCAGTGGTTGGAGGTGGTCTCACTGAAGACAATGGATGGACACAAAACTTGTGGATTGTAGCTTTTGAAAATGGCCATCAAATCTATGCATATACTAAAAAAAAGAAAAAAAAAGTATGGCTAATATTAGATAAATGGTCTACAGCAGTGGTTCTCAAAGTGGATTTCAGGGACTCTCTAGGTTCCTTTGTGAGGGTTTAAATTGAACCTTACAAGTCTGTAACTCTAACAGTGTACAAATGGAGCCAAATGGACACGTCCATTTGTACACTGTCAAAGTTAAGGGGATACCTTTGTTTCAAATTTTGAGAACCACTGTTCTACTGTATGTGTGATTAGGGTCAAGTCACACCTCGTCGAATGTGACGTTGGTGGGGAACTCCTCTCCGGACCTCCTCCTGCCTCCCTCCTCTTCCTCCTCTTCCTCCTCGTCCCTCCTCTCCCTCCTGGCTCCTGCCCCCTCCTTCCTCTTCTTGCCCAGCAGGGTGGGGCAGTTGGCGTACACGTCCTCCGTGCTCATCCACATCAGGATGCTCTCCGCCTTGCTCTCGCCGGCCGTGGACGAGCTGCCCGAGCCCCCTCCGCCTCCTCCGCCTAGGGCTGTCATCGTTAGGACATTTTACATGACGGTTAATCGTCACTCAAATGATTGTGATTAACGATTTGTCATTGACAATAGAGGGTATGCGTGACATCATCATCATACCTGGAAGTTATGCGGAAACGCCTACTGAGTGGCAAAAAAACTACTTTCTGGCCTTGACAGCCCATAAACAGAAAAGTCCTATCTGATTTCATTAAATGACGTTAAACTCACTGTGCCACTCGATTTGCCACTCACTTTATGCATGCGCAAATTGCGCATACCCTCTATTACATTTTTCTTTGGGTTTTAGGCTTTGAAGTTGCAAATGTCAAATGTGTCTCATATCTGCCAACTGTATACTCAAAAAATAACATTGATAGTGGAAATAGCTGATCTACAAGCTCGCAACACGAAGCGTTGTGAGCTTGTATTTTGAGCAATTTCCACTATTTCTGAACGTGTTTGAAAATATACGATCATTTTTGAGCGGTGGTCACAACGCTCCTACACGTGGCCGTGTGTGTGGGTATGTCTGTCTGTCTGTCTGTCTGTCTGTCTGTCTGTATGCGTCCGTGTCTGTCTGTATGTAGCCTACAGTACCTTTTTTGACCACACATGTTAAGGGAGGGGCGCTGTTGTTCAGGCCAGGCCAGACACACACACACACACACACACACACACACACACACACACACACACACACACACACACACACACACACACACACACACACACACACACGGATGGATGGATATATATATTTGTTTTGCTGTTGCGCAGCCTCCACGACCACCGCTCAGTTCACACGGGTGTGATTTTTAACATGGAAACGATTATGACAAAATAATTGCGATCATGTCAAATAACTGCGATTAGACAATCATTTATGTAATAACTGTGACAGAGCCTACCTCCGCCGACGCTGGCCGCGGCCCCCGAGCCCCCTCCTCCCCCCACGCCGCCCACCACCCCGTCGCCGGAGGACCCCCCCGGCAGCAGGATGCCCCCCGTGGCCGGGGGGTCCTCGTCCAGGGTGACCAGGGTCCAGCGGACCAGGTACTCGGTGGTGCCGTCGTGGGTCCTGCGTTGGCGCAGCAGCTCCTCGGGGTAGGCCTGCAGCCGCGGGCCCAGCTGCACCAGCAGGTTCCCGTTGCGGCGCTCGCCCGCCATGGCTGCGGCTGCGGGATGAAACAAAGGGAGAAAACAGACGATAAGAGAGAATTAGTGAAAAACCCCAGGACAAAAATCCACTCGGTCTAGACAGTTCACCCTCCTGGCCCCCAAATGTGTGGAATAAACTGAACTCCCTGTCGCAGAACGACAGACTCACTCCTAGGGGTGGGCGATTTGGTGATAATAGTTGAGACGATACAATGTGTCCACGATATGCCTTTTCAGAGGTATCGTATATATCGTGACACAATTGAGGGAGCCTTGTAAATACAGAGATTCATTGCAGAATTCAATTAAAACCTGCATTTCAAAATGCCATTTTCAAAATGGTCAAAATCATCAGTTCTCAAACTTTCAAATGTCAACGTCTCCACTTAACTCTGACAGTATACAAATGAAACCAAATGGTCCATTTGGTTTCATTTGTATACTGTCAGAGTTACATACTTGTAAAGTTCAATTTAAACCTCCCGAAAGGGACCAGAGAGTCTAGTTTTTGTCAAGTAACTTGAAAAATAATCATAAAAACTAACGTGAAAAAGAATCGTGATAAAATCATGTATCGTGATACAGCTTGGGGAAAATATTGTGATATTGTATTTTTCCATATCGCCCACCCCTACTCACTCCCTAGCTTTCGCCATGGACTTAAGACTCACTTCAGACTCCACCTAAGCCCATAGAACTTATCATAGCACTCGCCTACTCTCAATGACCATACATGAAAACTAGATAGCATTTTGTAGTTTTATACATCAAGTTTTTTACTGATTAGGTGCTTGGTCTACCGACATTATTTTTCTAGATTGATATTTCTATGTAATTGATGTATTGATGTTGATGTATTGATCATTACCTTGCTTATTGCTCTGGATTAAAGGCGTCTGCTAAATGCCTAAATTTTAAATTGTAATTGCAGTGAATAATACAATCATCATCATCTTGGAATACATCTGTGTCACGTTGGACTTGAACCACTTTAACCATTATTTAATGGGTTAGGGTTAAGCTCGAGCATGTAGATCTGCCTTTTTTAATCCTGAAAATGTGTGGAAGTCTTTAATATTTTGACCCGATTGTCTTCTAAATGCTTCTTCTAAATCAGTGGTTCTCAAACTTTTTTTATGTCAAGGACAGCCAAAATTACATGTATTTGGCCACAGAGCACAGACCCCCCCCCCCCCCCCCCAAAAAAAAATATGTTGTTCCAGGGACGCCCAGAAGGAGAGATTTGAGTTACAAAAGTTTGCTATGAGAAATATATATTCAAAGATTTGCAAACATTTTCAAAAATAGCAGATCTACAAGCAAAATAAAATCTCACTACAAAAAATGTGTGCAGGACAGAGGCACCGAGCATATCTAAAAGCTTTCAAATACGTCACAAACTTAGGTGGTGACACAGATTTTGATAGTATAGTAACGTAATTTGCTGGACCCCTTCAAATCCCCTCAAGGACCCCTGGAGGGGCCCCAGACCCCATTTTGAGAACCACTGCCCTATATACTTAGTTGACCTCACCGGAATCCCTCAGGGCTCTGTACTAGGTCTGCTCCCGTTTTCCCTCGACACCAAATCTCTTTGCTGAAAATAGGCTATTTTCACAGTATGTTTGACCGCAGAGCAGACACACTGGGGTTCATGTGGTTGAAGTCTAAAGGACCGTTCACAGCAACAACGATAACTATAATGATCATTATTAAAAAATATCTTGTTTTTAAAAACTGTTCAAACTCAACATAAAGTAGAGTCCCGCAACTATAATGAAGGCAATGGTGAACTATATCAGTGGTTCTCAACCTGTGGGTCCGGACCGGGGACTGCCCATAAGTCCTACATCTCATTAGTCCTACATCTCATTAGTCCTACTTTGGTTAGGGTTAGGTTTTAGGGTTAGGTTTAGGCATAGTTTTACTGAGGTTAGGGTTGTGGTTTGGGTTAGGTTTAGACTTTTTGGTTACCACCGCGCTCTGACTTGACTGGTGCGGTGTCCCTTTAGATCAACATGTATTCATTGGAGGATGGATCGCACACAGTGGCAAGAGTTGTTTTTTCTTTCTTTATTATTACATGGATGAGAAACAAACGTTCGGCTATCAGCCTTCTTCTTGGGTTAGGTTTAGGCATAGTTTTACTGAGGTTAGGTTTAGGCATAGTATTTTTACCAGGTTAACATCACCAGATTCTGACTAAGGGGATGTACAAACAATGAGATGTCGGACCAATGCCATGGCACCTCTGGACCCCCAGGGGGTGTCCAAATTATTTTGGGGTGTCCCCAGATGTTTAGCTTAATGTTTACATTGTTTTCTCACTCAACTGTTTTCTCACCCAGCATACAGTATAGGTAAGGTGTATACTGTAGTATACATGGTACACCTACACATTTAAACATTTCTAAAGTGACAATTTAAGTAGCCTTGCGTTGCCAGACACAGCCAGTGAGTAGAGTAGTAGTAGAGTATGGCAACGCAAGGCTACAACTTAAGGACTTTTAAGACCTTTTTAGTACCTCTGGTTAAATTGTCAAATATATTAGAGGCAGAAATTGTGAAAATAGCAGATCTACATGCTCACAACGCCTTGCGTTGCAGGTTGGGGGGTCCCCAGTTGAAATGTGATCATTTTGGGGGTCGCAGACTGAAAAGGTTGAGAACCACTGATCTATATCACTGGGATGATGTGGCATCACTATCTGGGTGAATACAACACGACAATGCCAAGCTTGTAGATCAGTTCCTAAAGACAAGCGACACCAGCGTGTGATGGAATATAAGTTAAAATATAAGAAAGGAACCTACCACCCAAAATGCTAGCAGGCTATTGTCACTTAGTCTTCGCAAGCATAACTACATTTAAGTGCCATTAACAACTCTCTCTCAGAACAAAAGCACACAATTCAGTTTCATTCATGGCATAAATATCTGTGAGGAGGATTAGCAAATAAATAAATTAAGGCGTTTTCGTTTTGTTCACAACTAAAACTATTCCATATATTATGTCTGGCCATGAATTGTCAAAGAACTTCAATGAATCCGAAGTGGAATGATTTCTTATTCAGTTCCTCACCATACCCACTGTTCTGTTGTGTCATTCTGTGTATGACTTGTCTTGTGACTAATAATATTAACATGAGCATGCTGTTCACCCGGTTTTGACCTTATGATAGGTTCAACCTCTGGCTAAATATCCTCACTGTCGGAGTCGGACGGAAAGCTCTTATCTCCAATTTTTGTTTTACTTTTTAAGTTTTTATGCCACGGTTTTGTAAAATGTTTTCACCCTGGTGCTACACTCCCTCTGCCAACCTGGGGAGAGCAACGGACTGCGCTCATGCTTCTTTCTATGCAAGAGAAGTCCAAACCGCTTCTTTTCACCTGACAGAGGGGACTTTCCCCCGGCTGGACGTACGTAGCACGTAGGAGGAACACGTTATTCCAACCAGTTCCTTTCCCCTCCATCAGGCCCTCCTGGCTGGCCAGGGGGAGGCAGTATAGAGACCAGGATTACTGCATGTTTTTTGTGAGGGTACTACCTACCCTAGCCTAGAGGAAACGGGTAAACATGCAAACTCCACTCAGAAAGGCCCTTCCGCCAACCACACCTAGGGCACTGATGACGTGGAGAAAAGAACATGCGACGCTTTTTGAGCTGGTAGATCATCTGCTACTTTTGGTGTTTTTGAATTTGAATCGTGAAAAGTACGTGTTTTGGACATGTGCGGTTTACACCCGACAAAGACGATCTTATAGAATTAATATATTTAGATCTGAACGCAAATCTGTGTCACTTTAGATTTGAACCACTTTAACCATTATTTTATGCTTTAACTATTAAAAAATATTAGATATACAAGCTCACAGCGCGCTGCAAGCTTGTAGATCTGCTATTTTTTTTTAAATCTTGAACATTTGTGCAAGTCTTTGAATATTGTTGACCCGATCTCTATGAATGTCTTCTAAATCCTTCTTCTAAATCGGTGGTTCTGAAATGTTTTCAAGTCAAGGACCCCCAAAATTACATATATTTGGCTGTACCCCCCCTCCCCCCCTCCCCATCTCAAAATAGGTTGTTCCAGGGACCACCCAGAAACAAATATTTGAGTTGCAAATGTTTGCTTTTAAAAAGATATGTTCAAAGACTTGCAAAAGAAAAAAAGAAAAAATTAAAAAAATCAAGATTTTTAAAAAAATAATTAAAAGCATTAAATAATTCTAGGCCTTAATGGGTTAAGACGCAGAAGTGTTTAGGCCTGGTACTGTAATCACTCTTTTGTGTACAAAACAATGGCTCTATCTATGACAATGACACTTATCAACGTGTGTAATTAATATGCTCTGATCCCTGTTTTCTCCAGGGAAATACCAGACCACAGACCTGAGTGTTGCATGTATTTCTCCAGTGTGAGCTTGTGTAATAAACTTCTATCTAGGGGTGGGCGATATGGTGATAATTATCGTTGAGATGATACAATGTCTCTCTCGCCTTTTCAGAGATATTGTATATATGGTGATGCAATTGAGGGAGCCTGGTAAAAAATCATGTTTAATGGTTAATACAGAGATTCATTGCAGAATTCAATTTAAACCTGCATTTTGGTCCAAATCAGTAGTTCACAAACTTTAAAATGTCAAGGTCTCCACTTAACTCTGACAGTATACAAATGAAATTTGGTTTCATTTGCACACTGTCAGAGTTACATACTTGTAAAGATCAATTTAGACCTCCCAAAAGGAACCAAGAGAGTCTTGTTTTTGTCAAGTAACTTGAAAAATAATCATAAAAACCAACGTGAAAAAGAATCATGATAAAATTGTGTATCGTGATACAGCTTGGAAAGATATTGTGATATTGTATTTTTCCATATCGCCCACCCCTACTTCTATCACAGAAATACAGTATCTCACTCCCGTTATTGCCTCAACTTCCTTATTGATCCAGAATTCCTTGACACATGTGTAGGCCAATAGCCTACTGTTTCTTATTAGATGAAAAGGGTAGTGCATAGACTGCATACACAACACATCCACTGTAGGACAAACAAGGGATCAATATCATTAAAATTAAAATCTGCACACTGCTCCCAGAGTTCCCACTGTTTACTACAAGTTCACTTCAATCTCTCTTCTAAACGAGGAGTCTTCATTAGGGGGTCCCGAAACCCTAGGGGATCCACAGAGATACTGCAGGTGGGGGCACAAAATCTTTATGTGACAGGAACTTTTTCCTTCACAGTTAGCAGATCCACAAGCTGCTTGCTTGTAGATCGGCCATCGATTACTCACCCCACAGATACGTTTTGGTTTTGTCACATTCCTAAGCCGATAATTTGAGGACTCTTAGTGTCTCCATATGGAACAAAGCAGGCTCTTTGTGTCTCCATAGGGAACTACTTCTGGTCATCAAATTATTAGCTTAGGGTTAGCACAAAATAATTAAGCGCTTAACTGTCTGAAAATACATATCATGAGTCCAACACAACGCTACACGTTGACAGCGCTGTCAAACTAGTCTATGACGCTTTACTTATGAAATCTATGAAAAAGTTTTATCTCCAACACAAAAGTACACAATATGTAGTGGGGGTCCCTTCCTCATCTCTCTCACAGCTCCGGGGTCCTTGGCCAGAAAAGTGTTCAACACCCCCTTGGAATAAACAGTCATACTATAGCACCGAGAAATCTTGCTCTTTCGACAACGCAACATTTTGACAACGGAGCGTCGGCAGGATAGCGCCTCACTCCATGGAGGTTAGGGTTAGGTTTGGTTGTCGAAAAGATGACATGTAGAAACAGCAAAACGCTCCCCTATAGCACTATGTCATAGTATGTCTTGTTCAAATGTATGGATGAATTGAATACATAAGACCAAAATTGAAATAATTAAGCTCTTAGGAGTTAGGACTTCTTGTGTTATGTTATCCTCATAGCATTGTATAAATGTACCTCTGTTTCATTCTGCAAACCTTTAAAGTAATCCTCCAGTGGTTCTCAACCTGTGGTCCTTGAGGGGGTTCCAGGTGGTCCCCAGCTAACTGATGGAGAGTTGGTAACCAAATGGACCCTTATATATCTTAAACTCTTGAGACTGTAAAATCAAACCAAATGGACCCATTAGTCCTAGCAGTCACTTGTGTGTGCAGACACCAACAGCATCATTGATTGGCCAGTTTAAAACAGCTGTGCTGGCCACTTATCTTCCAGTATATAAGTCATAAATTCCACCTCCAGTCAGCTATGGAAGCACAGTGATTGCCTACATAGTGAAAACGAAAGTTTATGCACTGTAAACGTGTACAAACAATCTCCTCGTGTCCATGACTCAAGCAGAATGTATCAGCATGTGATGGTTGCGTGTGTGTGTTGCCTGACATTACATCACCTACAAACGTTTACACATTCAACTTGTCTTATAATAATAACTGACCAACACATAACTGTGGACAATGACTGGACATTTGGGGAACGTGTACACGTCTTGCGAGAGCATTTTTGTTGCTCCCTTCCTGTATCTCAGTGGTTCTCAAAGTGGATTTCAGGGACTCTCTAGGTTCCTTTATGGGGATCTAAATTGACGCTTGGCAAGTCTGTATCTCTGACAGCGTACAAATGGAACCAAGTGGACCTTATGTTGCCATCAGTGTTTCTCAAACTTTGTCATGTGAAGGACCCCCAGAATGATATGTATTTGGCTACGGACCCCCATCACAAAATATTTTGTTCCAGGCAGGGACCCCCAGAAGCAAATATTTGATTTTAGTCTATTCTGCATCTAGCTTAAGGCCACAGACCCGTTGGGAAACGAGTTTGGGGCGACTTTGAAAGAGGGCGACTTATCTGGCTACCGTTCGGGTCCACTTGGTTCCATTTGTACACTGTCAAAGTGAAGGGGAGACCTTCAAATGTCAATGTTTGAGAAACACTGCTTTATCTATAAACAAAATCAGTGTATTATAATGTTCACAATAACCATTCAATATTATGCATGTTTGCCTGATTCAGTCTGATTCACTTTGTCACACATAGGCTATATACCACAACTTGTATGTGGTTCGACCACATACAATGACGTATTTTAAACAGGAAAAACGTCATTTTTGTCCCCAACTCATGTCATGGGCTTAAAATTAAACCTAGAATTAAAACTACAACAAGCAACAAGGATAAAGTTAGTTGCTCCAGCAGTAAAGCAGCTTGAAATGTTTGCAATGCATAACTATATTGTTTGTTATGACAGTTTAACTCCCAGTGCCAGCTAGCTATAGTCAGTAATTAACGTTAGCTAATGTTAACCAACTGTCAATTTTCACCCCGGATATAAAACACAAAACGTGACAGCTCGTTGCTAACAGCCGTGGCTAAACAGTAGCAGTGTGCCTGAATTAGAGGTGTAAAGTAACTAAGTACAGTGTGTACACCACTGTTTAGTTTGTGGTTGTGTTGGTATTGGTGTGTCTGTGGACTGTAGGACACAGTAGGACCGGGCTGTGGTGCGGTGGTCAGGCCCGCTAGCCTCGCTCTCTGCTCGGCCAGGAAGAGCACGGCCGTAAAGGGTGTTACGGCGAGATCTGTGGATCTGTCAAGGTTTGTGACCCCCAGGGGTCGCCGTTTTTACAATCTTTCGAAGGGATGCGAATGGAAACCAAAACAAAACAGACGTTTATATAGATCTATTAAGTGTATAAACCAGCGTTTCTTAGACTCAGATATTTTATGTACTGGCAACATTGTCCCTAAAACATAGTGAAATAGCAGACCCACAAGCTCACATATAGCTGGAAGATCTGTCAATATTCTTTTTTTTTTTCTTTTTTCGCTATTTGGGGATTTAATTTGATCTCAAAGTAGACTCCAGGGACTTTGTGGGTTCCTTTAGGGGGGTCTAAATTGACCCATACAAGTCTGTAACTCTTGTGGGCTCCATTTGGTTCCATTTGTACACTGTTAAGAGTTAAGGGGAAGACCTCGAAATTTGAAAGTTTGAGAAACACAGAATTATTCAATCAAGACTGTAACAAGTAACAAAAAGCGCCACCTAGAGTCACACATTTCCACGGGTCACCTCGGTCAGTGTAACGCACGCTAGTAAGGAAGCGGCCCAACATCAAACCAAACCCTTTTATTTTCCCTTACCTGGAGTCTGTTCACCGCCTCTCCTCCTCTTCTCCCCCCGCGCTGGGCTCTCCTCCTCCGGCCGCTGGACTTTCCTTTTCCGCGGTAGTTGTGTGTCGTCTCCCAGCCTGGAGCTTTTTGTGCCGAGGCGTTTCTCTTATAGTTCAATAAAGTGTTTTGTTGTGGAATGTCAGAGAACGCAGCGTGAATCCTATGGTCTGACAGCGCACACACACACAGTACTGCCGCTTCACAAGCAGGAGCGCTTCACAAGGCTTCTTCCTTGGCGTGGTTTAGTGCGGTGACGCCCCCTCTGGTGACCCCCTGCGGGCAGGGACAGGAATGTCATCATGCCTTGTACCACAGTTAAAGGAGTAGTTCATCCCCAAAATGACTTTTTTTTTTTTACTGTTGATTACCTCATGGAGACTTGAGTTTAAAAAAAAAAAAAAAAAAAAGTATTATAATAAATGTAGCCCCATTGATTAATCCTGACTGTGATTTATTTTATTTTTGACACTTGCTTTGGCAATGTAAACGTATGTTTTCTCATTTCAATAAAGCTCCTTTGAATTGAATTGAATAAAATTGAATTGATTGATGGGATAGGGACCCAAATGCATTTGGGTCTCCATCCGGAAACAATGGGCCTACAAAGAGTCTCCTTAAATTATTGGCTTACGAATGCGACAAAAACAAAAAATATATATATATATTGAACTCAAGTCTCCATGGGGTGAGTAATCGATAGAAAAAATGTCATTTTGGGGGAGAGCTCTCCCTATAAAGGTGCATTTCACAAAGAATGTACAATTAATATAATAATACCTTTTGTCCCACAAGGGAAATTAAGTATTTTCAGCCCAACTCAGCTGATTCGCTGCCCACAAGGAGCACGTGAGCAATTAGGGGTTAAGAGTCTTGCTCAGGGACACACATCCACATTGCTACCCTGGCCTGAATCGAACCAGGGACAACCAGGGACTCTGGTTCCCCCAGGCGGGCTCCCTAACCATTCAGCTATGCCACACCCAAATGAATGTACAGTAGGGATGGGACAATAATGATAATCGCTATTATCTTTTATCGTGATAAAAAACACTCACACACAATAATCGTATTGTGGAGATTTACATTTATCGTGAAATTGTCCTCCGTCATGCAGTGGGATTAATTCACCTTTTATTTGCCGAGCCGAGCTACATATCCGGTACCATTTAAACCCTCTATAATTGGTAAAACGGACCTGGAAATAAACGTTGATAGTCTTTGTTTTCCCCCTTTCACACTGTGTCACATTAGGACTTGGTCATGCAGATATTTGCAGCCGTGAGATTGTATTTAATGTGTGAATAAAACAGGAATGCAATTCAATTCAATTCAAAGGAGCTTTATTGGCATGAGAAAACATACGTTTACATAGCCAAAGCAAGTTTCAAAACATAATAAAAACAGTTGAAAAGGGGGAACATATATACAGTACAGTTGGAGGGGGGTACAGCATTGTGTAAACAGAGCTATGTCACATTTTGTCGTTGTGTACAGTATATACAGCAGGGGTGTCCAAACTTTTTTCAAAGGGGGCCACATTAGGAAATATTAAAACACCCAAGGGCCGACTACATTTCCTGACATAATGTACTTTTGACCATAACAAACTCGCATCGCATAGCATTTAAACTATTTTATTTAACTATCATCGTCAATATTTAATATCAATGTGCTTTTGTCAGATGTGTGCTCTGAGCAAGACCTTATTTCACATTACCAAAACCAGACGTGCATGGTAAAAAATACAATAAAATGGCCTTTCTTTGACCCCTTCCGAATGAAACAACAGGGAACCAGGAATCCTGACAAATTATAGTCTGGGAAAAAAGTCTTGTTTGACAGTGCTGGCTGGCTGTTTATAATACAATTTAGGAATGAAGCCGCAGGCCGTATAAAACTTGTCCTTGGGCCGCAATTGGCCCCTGGGCCGCACTTTGGACACCCCTGATATACAGGGTATGAAGTTTTTTGGAACAAATAGCAGCATTTATTTTTTTCAATACGATTTCAATAGTATACAAAGAAAAGAAAAGAAAAAATCCTCCAATTTAAAACGTGTTTAAAGGTAGCAGCTATCTGTTTATACTGTATGTGCAGTAGGTCTGGATGTCATTCAATGATTTGTAGTCCTTAGGGTGGTTGTATTCCATTCTCTAGCCTTTTATTTTTTATCACAACAGGAATACAGAGGAAGCCACGTGGGATAAGTTGATCATGGACATGACATGAGTCATCGTCCCTTTCACACACTTCATCCTGGCTGGAACGCTCCAAACGTCCCAGCTGGCTTCCATATACGTAGGCTTCTAAAAGGGCAAATTAACTGGACTTAATAAGAATAGAATAGAACTAGGGTCCATTCGAACATAAATGTGCTCCGAATCATGAGTTTGGGTTATGTGGTGTGCACAGTATATGAGGGATTGAATGTAGGAGTCTCAGAAGTAAGTAATGTTGAAGAACCCAGACGTATCAGTGATGTCAATCATATCCAAATTTGGGCACTGTTTCAGCATGCGGCTGTTACCATGGCGGGGACGCATGCGCTGTACAGGCGGCAGTATCAGTGATGTCAATTATCTCCATATTTGGGCACTGTTTAGTGTCAGTGATGTCAGGTATATCAGACATGAAAAAATAATCCACAAAGAAAGATCCCGCACACTGCTCTTCTCTTGCTCAGCTGCTCATCTCATTTGTTCATGGTCATGGATTATCTTTTCATGATCGCTTCAGTTTTCACTGTCCAACGCACCTGCATCCGAAGCAAGTGGAGGTGTGAATACTTCTTTTACAGACATCGGACACACAGACATTTGGTTGTTTATTAGTAAGATAGTCACCACTCCTTGGGGTGTTTTTTGTCACATAATGTACATTCTCTCGAGACAGAGTCATGATAGCTAGAGGGACAACCCTAGTGGGCGTTCCCTTTTCTTTGACGATGGCTAGCCAGATTGCATAATGTATAATGTATAATAATATATATGTATGAGTATAACAACATTGGATTCTACGGTGCTCAGGGAGTAGGAGTTAAGAGTCTTGCTCAGGGACACACAGTGACATTGCTGGCCTGGACTGGAATCGTACCTGGGACAACCAGGCTCCCCAGGCGGGCTCCCTGACCACTCAGTTAAAATGATGTATTCTGTTGTGTATTTGTTGGTTTTGTGCCAGGGACCCCCAGAAGAGAAAATGTATGTTTTTAAAAAATCTAAATGATTGAAAATGTTCTACATTTTAAAAATATGTTAATCATAAAAAATAGCAGATAGGCCTATACAAGCTTGCAGCGCATTGTGCGCTGTGAGCATACATATCTGCTATTTTTGAATAGCCTTGTCTCGAATGATCTTGAATGACTGTAATGCTGTTTGTGGGTGGGTGTCTGTACTACTGTATGTGTTATAATGCACAATCTATGTAAAGCACTTTGGATAAAAAGCGCTATATAAATGCACCATTTACATTTATACCATTTACTGTATCAACATGTTTTGCTTGGTACCCCCTGGAACCCCCACCAAGGACTCCTGGGGGTCCCCCGACCCAACTTTGATAACCACTGATGCAGCCTATTCTCTTTATGCCAGATGCCAGCGCAAGTGGCCATTAGTGTCAATCACTGAGTCTCTTTAATTAGGTTGGATCTCACAGACGCCACGCACTGGTGAGCAGCACACCACACAGATTCATCAAGAGACACTGTCTCATTCCCCTGGAAGAAAACAAAACCTTCATTGGTAATTGGTATTATGATTCAGAATCAATTCAATAAGGCACTGTGTGCCAGCCAGCCAGACAGACAGAAAGACAGCCAGACATACAGACAGACAAAAGGGTCATATGCGTTCTCCTGCTATGCCGCTAAAATGTGGAACGCCCTAGTACCTGAGTGTTAATCCCTATACCTTCCTTTAAAACGGCACTGAAAAGCCACATGTGATGTGATTTGACTTCATATGGTGCAATTATTAGTATTATTAGATGAGAGCGTGTATGCTTAATGTCACAGCAAACACAAGGCATGCAATTACTAGTAAGGAAGGAAGGATGTGATGTATACAGTCCTGCCTGTTTCATTTTATTAATACGTCACATTGGTGTAGCAACGTGAACACATGTTGTCTTTCTGACAGGGGGGGACCTGTTTCATTTCATCATAACTCACACTTACATAGGCCTACATCTTTTTAACCATCTCAGTGGCCTTGTGGTTAGAGTGTCTGCCTGAGACGGCCGGCCAGGGTTCAATCTCCTGCCGGGTCATACCAAAGACTGGGAGAAATGGGATCCAATGCCCCCCTGCTTGGCTTGGCCTTGGATTGAGGGGTATCCACATGCAACATACTAGTGTCATGTGTGTCCAGGGGGTACTTGTACATCAAGCTGCCTGTGCAACAGAAGCATGTGCTTACTTTACTAGGCTACTCATACACATACATGTTGTAGTGCAGTGGTTCTCAACCTTTTCAGGCGGTGACCGCCCACAATAATCATATTTGAGCTGGTCTGCTCCTATTTACACCTAGCCTTCATGCCCCAAATGAAGATGCCAGACTGAAAATGGTTAAATTATTCTTCTCAGTGTTATAAGATGCAAAAGTAAACTCACTGTCTTGCACTGGTGGGATAACGACAGCCTTGTGCCCAAAAAAGGTTGCCCTGCACCCTTAATTATGATGCCAAGGCAATGAAATGCCATGATAGCAGCTGCCCAGTGCACTAGGACAGTGGTTCCCAAACCTTTTAGACCTTGACGCAAAAGAGAAATTAGACCTTTGCCCGGGACCCAAATTAGTGAAAATAGCAATAACAAGCTTGTAGATCGGCTATTTTCACTAATTCTTAAACATGTGTTTTCTAATTTATGGAAATTCTTCGATTTTTCATTGATTTCTTCATATCTTGTGAGTTGTGGCTGTGACTACAGGCTGCATGATTGGTTATATCTGTGTCCACTAGGCGGGGTCCCGACCCAGCTTGGGAACCAGTGTGTCAACAGCCCCCGTATGCGTACAACACGGTCACGGTGGGTGTAGTGTAGAGTCAGGATTCAGCGCGCGCGCACACACACACACACACACACACACACACACACACACACACACACACACACACACACACACACACACACACACACACTCCGACTCCACGCACACGCACACACACCACGCACACGCGCACAGTGTGTGACACACAGACTAGTAGATGATGATGAGGTGACATCACGTTCGTTCTGACTGAGGCTTGCTGAGTGAGTGACAGAATGTGACCGTTGATGATCAAAGAGGACACGCCAAAACTTAAGGAATCGATCGGCCTGGCGGAGAAGAACTGTCATTATAAATGATGATTATTTCATCAGGAACGGATGTATTATTTCTTTATGATCAAAACATCTTCACACATGCAGTGGACGGGACCAGCGCACCAGCTGATTGCTGATGTGGATGTGTTGACTCGCTGGAGGCAGGTATAGCCTAATCAGAGGATTATATTAGCCACAGAGTTTTATAGATATGTGTCTTGTATAGGCCTATTAAATAAATAATAATAGTGACATGCGGAGGAATGATGAGGGCTACTATGTGAGTAGTAGAAGGCTACCTGAATGCGGATCACTCTACGCGGCTGTTCCAGAAGACCGGTCCACCTCCACCTCGGAAGGTAAGAAGTGTTTTTATCATCACAATTGTTTATCAGTCACATCACGACTTTTCTGTTTCAACGTTTTCAGCATCACGATATGCGATGCCATCATGCCATATAGCGACGGAGGATGCTTATTGCACCAAATATGACACACTGTGGATTCAGAGCATTTTCATAGCAAAAGGACTTCCAATGTAGTATATGATTCGAGTTGAACAAATAGACTATAGCCTAGGAGGCTATTCAAGATTTTACAAATTACCATACTTTCAAGATGTTTTTTTAATGTTTTTTTATGTTAAAAAATGCTGAGCTACAGCCTACAGTGCAAGCTCGCAGCACAGCATGAGCTTGTAGATCTGTATTATAGACAGTATAAAATATGGATATGGATAAAATATAGGTTCATATCAAAGGTCTCCTAAAATTAATGATTTGTGTAAAAAAAAAAGTAAGAAAAATCTTCCAATACTTAAAGATATATTTTATATTTTTAAAACATTTTCTAAAATAGCAGATCTGTATGTCCTAAGCTCCTGTGGCACAAAGTGACGCTCGATCTGTGCGATGTTCTAATAGCCAGCGTATAAAATATGGATATGGATCCAATATGGATAAAAAAAAAAATCCCAAATTAATATCAGTATTTAGCTCTGTGTGGACCCCCATCATAGGCGGCGGGTGAGCCAAACGTTTGGCGAGGCTGCACCCCGCCGAACCCCCCCGAACCCCCCCCCCCCCCCCCCGGTGGAGGGGGGGCGCGCCTCCACCGGCTGTGTCAGACACTGCCTCCATGCCATTTATATACAAGAATACAGCGACCCAAACAGTTACAGACCTATCTGACACAATGACAACAATCTGTAGGTCTACACAATAGACAACAGTATGCACACACATCACATCTTATGCAACCAAATTACGCACGGTGACGGCGCAGCCGCGCGCGCGCACACACACACACACACACACACACACACACACACAATTATTCTGTTGATACAGGCTTTCAGCTGCGCGATAGAGAGAAGTCCTAACAGTTGACTGTTCAGGCAATAATACTCACAGATGAAGTGTTCCACTTCCAGAATCAGAAAGTATCCGTGATGATGATAATATCATTGTATAGTTTCCTCGCTGGCGTAATTGTCCAATGTCGACGTCATGATTAATGCCTTTGTTTGCTTGTGCATCGCTGCCTGTCTCATTTGAAAGTGTCTGTGGTATATTTTAGTTGATACAAATTACAAAAGGTTTTGAAAGTGCGCGGTCCACTGCAGCCATCATCACTACACTTCTCACTAAACGTAAACAAAACAACATTGTCTGTCTGTGAATGCTCTTCCTGTTGTCCTTCACAATAAAGTGTCCCCCTTTACTTCTTCCCAATGCGTGACATTTTACTCAGAAAAATAACACGAAATAGGTGTAACAGAGGCAGCGCGATGACGGTCAGGCAGGTTCATTTGGACTGAGACTGACTGTCAGTCGGAGGCTGACGGCCGGGCCCCCGCGGTTCATATATTATATAATTTGCAAAATACCCAGCGTAGCATTTGGGAAGGCACAGCCTCCCCTGGCCTTATTGACCCGCCGCCTGTCCCCCATCCAAAAATATACAAGATGTTTCACAGTTTGTCAAGATTTTTAAAATCTTTTAGCAGATCTACGAGCTCACATGTTGTGATGTGAGCTTAGGTCTGCCACTGTCATAGATAGATATAGCAGTAGATATGTCATAGTTCATATTACTGTGTACAACAGCACAAAATGTTCTATGAAATAGGTCACAACGCATTGCGACGTATTGCGTTGTGAGCTTGTAGATCTGTTATATGTGGACCTGCTTGTCGCTTCTTTTTGGGCTTTGTTTTCATAGATCATGGTTGCTTGTTTCTCTCGCCAAATCTGGCAACCCTGGTTGATTTCCCAGCAGAGGTCATTAGTGTCTGCCAGGGGTCTGTGAACTTTGACCTTGTGAACTTGTCGCTGCACTATTAGTAGTGGTTCTCCACCGTGAGGTCGGGAACCCCACATGATTTTTTTGGGGGGTGGGGGTCCCCAGATGACAGTGAAGTTTGCATTGCAGAGTAGGCTACAGATTACTCTCAATCCTCCAGTTCTAGGCAACACAGAAGAGGAGAGCACACAACAACTCTAAGGTATGTTAATGATATAATTCAAAGTTGAAAATGAGTGGTATTCCCCTTCAAAAGTCAAAAGTGTTTTTATAGTTTTTGTGTTATGTGTTGAGTTATGTGTTTTGCCAAGTCCCGGAAAAGGCCTGTTGTAATTGGCCAATACAGACACTTTGATTGGCAGTTGCCGAATGCAAAACATGATTTATGAGACTGTGGCGTCTTGTGTGGGACAACCAACGCATGGATGTGTGTACAAAGACAAAAAATAAAATACATAAAAATACACTTTTGACGAAACAAATTGCTTAAGTTGCAATCGGCTTATGGGTTCCACTCTATGAAGGCTGCTGGGGTCTGCTGGGGAAACTGGACGACAGGGCCATTTCAGCTAGAAGGTCCTGGGTTCGATTCCACTGTGGGTGCTGGAGGCGTGTTCTCTCCTCTTCTTCATCAGTGCCCACACCCTAGGTGAGGTTGACAAAGGGGCTTTTCTGTGCGGAGTTTGCATGTTCTCCCTGTGTCCCTATAAGGGTAAGTACCCTCTCAAAAAACATGCAGTAATCCTAGTCTCTATAATGCCTGATGGAGGGGGAAGAACCTGTTAGGAATCTGCTACTTTTGCAAATTGTTTTATTTGAATCCTGAAAAGTAAGAGTTTTGGACATGGTTTTTCCACCCAGCAGAGATGGGTGGGCATCTCTGCCTAATCGACCCCATGGACAGTCATTTGGGATCAATATAAGTAAGAAATTGAGGCTAGATGTTATTTAGTGCAGAGTTGTCCTTTAACTTA
>NC_137833.1:8118501-8168501 GCF_963921795.1 Nannobrachium achirus | reverse complement strand
CGAGCTGCCGTAGTAGCAGCAGCTTCTCATGTAAACACGTTTGTTTCGGCTATTTTGTGACAGTGTAGTGTGTGTGTGCGTGTGACACGTGTTTGTGTGTGGTGACAGTGCGCACACACACACACACACACAGAAAATAGCTATCGGCGATAGCTTAGCGTCCCTTCTTCTTCTGTTCCGTGGTAAACAGTCCAAAGCTGGAGAAAGTGTGTCCATGTATAAAAGCTCAGACAACTTGTTTGTAAAATACTTGCCCATTTTAACTGGTTATAGAACATGGAGTTGCCGAATCTAATCAACAAGTGCCCCACTGTCTGCGACAGCCCTGAGCCCTACAGTCTATGCTCTGAACAACACGACACGAGACGCCACAACAAGGGCAGAATGAAACCACGCCCCCCTTGATACAACTGTATTAAACAAACGTTAATATTAATTAGATATGCCTACGTCACATTGCACTCTAGAACAATGATAGCTAATATTTAATGAGTGGCGCCAAAGTTTTCTTTTCTTCTAGAAACTGGAAGTATTCAGAAATAGCTGCAGAGACCAGCAGAAAGCTCTGAATCCACAAGGCTATAGGCAAACTGAACCATATCACTGCTCCCTATCACAAGTGACTCATTGATATAATATATATTTATAGAAAAAGTGATTTTGTGTTTCATGCTCCTTTAATGAAGCCACTGACACCCAGCTGTCTCCCCGGGTGTCTCCCCCAAGCGGTCGGTCCTGCGTGATAGTGGAAGGTAGCGCCTGTCAGGCAAGTCCCGGAAAAGACACGCTGTGATTGGCCAGAGGCACCTCTGAGTGACGCTTCACCCGCCAAACACATTATTTACTATTCGGTCCCTATATCGGGACGTAACTCGGAACGGCGCTGAGACGGCACGCCTCCGTCGCGTTTGGTCAATAACTATCCTCGTTTTTAATAATACGTAATGGCGGAGTCCATATTTTCTCATGCAGTCTTCATGCATTCAGCCAATGAGAACGCAGGGAGGGCGGCGCTTAATTGCCAGAATGCCGCTAAGATTTGTTATTACGCGTCCGTCCTTGGCGACTTCCTTTTATCCCTCTGCCACCCAGCTGTGGAATTCCTTGACTACCTCCCTTAAAACATGCAGCTCACTGGCATCCTTCAAAACCGCCCTGAAAACTCACCTTTCAGGAGGCCAGAGAAGGAGGTAGTTATCACTTCTCCCATAAACAGGCAAGTGAGCACCCCCCCCCCTTACCTTAGCCCACCCCCTTGTTTTCCCTACCCTGTACATAGGCTATAGTGTTTGTATAACTGCGATGATTTTTTTATGTTTTTCTTTTTTTTTTACTTTTTCTTACTTACGCTATTTATTATGTCCATGAATTGAATACCAAGGACTTCCGACGTAAACAAGACCGCAAAATGACTTATTTGGGATGTTCCTTTTAGGCAGGGTGTTTAACTGTACTTGTACTGTAATACATTTCTTTTATTGTATTGACTATACTTAACCTGACTGCGCCAGATGGTGGCAGCAGTGCGTACGCCACCATCTGGCGCAGTCAGGTTAGACTATACTTGCACTGTTCTAAATGTTTTGTCTAATAAAATTCTCAATCAGTCAATCAATCAAAAACACCAAGTCTCTTCCCCAGAGATTGTCGGAAATCTCACACCCGGCATAGTGTAAATAAACAGCGCTAATTGCTCCACCAGTCCCTGAGGGGTAGTGTACTGTACACCAAGTCCTGTGTGTGTGTTGAATAGTGTAAAAGTGATAGGCTTATAGGCTTCACTCTATGCTATGAGGGCTGCTGGGTTCTGCTGGGGAAACTGGACAACAGGGGCATTTCTGCCTGTTAGACCACATGGACAGTCTTTTGGGATCAATATAATATAAGTAGGAGAATGAGCCTAGATGTAATTTGGGCGGAGTTGTCCTTTAAAGAGATGTACAGTTTGGTGCATATCAAAGCAAGGGCGCAGATTAATAAAGGCAGTGATTGCATGACAGAGCCAGAAATAAAGTTGTCGTGCCACTCTGTCACTTCTCTTACAAACACTTCTTTTGGTGTCCGACCATGTTAACACTCTCCCAGTTCTCCTCAGTAGCTTTTATATCCTCATCCAAGCCAGTATTAGCTGTCCTGGTGCCTGCGTCAGCGCGGCTTTTCTTTCAAACACCTCTTCTGGCTTTTACTCAGTGCCAATTTACATGCCTAGCTTCACAACCCAACAGCGCGAGCTAATCCCCCGGTCACCGCACGTTCACCGTGTTGGTTGGTTAAACATTCTAATCTCTTCATAAGAGTTTAGACTTTGAGTGAGCTTGCAGCTACCGCGATAATAGCCTCCCGCCTCTAGCTACCAAGCTACCTGCCTCGCTAGCCTCCGCGAGATAAGACAAGACCTTTTATTGATCCTGCAGGGGAAATTCGTGAGGTAAAAGACAAGCTAGGGAAGTTCAGCAAAATGCACTCCCCTCCACCTCAGTGAAGGCTGCTACGCAGACCCGTAAACACCCCTGCTACTGAGTCATAGAAAGAACCGTGTCTCATCACTAACCGATGCCTTCATGCAGGGCCACTCAGTTTGGCCTTGTGCCTCGCCAACAAATGGCATGACCTGAGGCCACAGTGGCCTTAATGCCCCAGCTGACTGTACCACTTTAGTTTCTCCTCTGTCTCTGTCTTGTAGACACCAGTGTCTCTTTCTTGTCATGTAATGTCTTTTGTTGAGTCTCCATCTTTAAACCAATCCAGCATCTTTGATTAGATCAAATTGTATTTACCATAATGTATCTCACAGCAGATAGACTACATTACATTTAAAACCAATTAATTATTTCAATGGACTACATTCTAAAATCTTGTTTTATTTGATGGCCTTCCTGCCCTGGCATTTGGCCTTTGTGCCCTCAAACACCAAAGGCCAAGTGGCCTTGCCTTAAAATGACGAAATTCCTGGCCTGCCTTCATGCCACTAAAATAGATGGACAGTCCAGGCTACAGCCCTATCATTATCATTACCCAGGAATGGGTGAGATGGCTGAACCTTTAGGCTGTCAGACAGGTAGAAACGTGACGTCTTTTCTTTCTATAACTTTTATCCCACAATTTTGTAACCCATTTTTCACCCAGTGCCAATTACCTAAACTGTAATCCTGGGCTCTGCTCTCCCTCTACCAACCTGGGGAGAGCCCCGAACTGAGCTCCTGCTTCCTTCAGTGCATGAGGAGTGAGCAGGCCGCTTCTTTTCTCCTGACAGGGTTGAGCTTCCCCAGTTGGACGTAGCGCATGGAAGGAACACGTTATTCCAACCAGTTCCTTTCCCCTCCATCAAGCGCCCCGGCTGGCCAGGGGGAGGCAGTATAGAGACCAGGATTACTGCATGTTTTTTTGTGAGGGTATCTACCCTAGGAGACACGGGGAGAACATGCAAGCTCCACACAGAAAGGCCCTTTCCGCAACCACACCTAGGGTGTGGGCGCTGATGACACGGAGGAGGGAACACACCCCCAGCGCCCACAGCGTCCCCCGGCGGGAATCGAACCCAGGACCTTCTAGAAACCCCCAAGAAACGTGACATCTTAGCCGAGAACATTGACCGGGCCGCCCTCTTTGGCACCGTTGTTGCCAACATGCAATGACAGTTTCAGTAGAATAATGACAAAAGGGGAAGCCATGCAGTCTTGCATCCAAAGCAAGACACAGCCTGTGAAATTAGATTTGCCAGCAAAGAATTTACATAAGATCGTTCAGAAATGCTGACAAACAGCTCTATTACGGTTACATAGCCTGCTTCCAGACCATAGACCCCGCCGACTCATTCTCTGGTCTGGAGCTGTGTACATGAATCGGCAGTGATCAGCCAAAATCTTCGGCTGATCCAATGAGCGCCTGGGGTGGGGGTGGGTCTAACGAATATCCAATCCGCGCCGCAGCCCGTTTTTTCAATCGACGCCATCATCAGAGCGTCATCGTTAGAAGACGAGGTGCTCACGAGGAGACCTGTTGTGATTGTTTTTTTTTTTTTTTTTTTTTAAATCAAAGCACGTCCCACCCCCCTCCCTTCCAGAAATCGCCCACAATAGGGCACAGTTTCAGACTACTGCGTGAGCTGAGTCTGAGATCAGGCTAGTTCACATCAACAGTCCAGAAGGATGCATATGCAGTATATTCTTTATTTTTCATATTCCAATCTACGCCCTCACAGGAAGTCTCAAGGCTAAATAAATATACAAACACACGGTCCTGACGTTTGTTCTCTCCCTGAGTGTTTGTCAGGGGTACAGAAGCAGTTTGTTCTCTCCCTGAGTGTTTGTCAGGGGTACAGAAGCAGTTTGTTCTCTCCCTGAGTGTTTGTCAGGGGTACAGAAGCAGCCACTGCCCCGTTGAGGAAGTGGGCATTAACATCGCAAACTACATACCGGAAATGATTGACTCCTGTGTGCAAGTTCAGCAGCAATGGCAACAAAGCTCACCTCAGTGACAATAAACCGCTCAGCGGTTTACAAAAAAAAAAGAGTGTCCTGAAGCCCACTCTGTCTGTTTGTCACAGAGATTTCATTGAATTCTGTGTCATTCGGTACCCGCATCTCTGTACAGATGGAATAAATAAAGACATTCCTCCTGTGATAGTTGGCCCAGTGTGGCATGGATGGGGAGATGTGTTCCACTCAGACTGTGCCTCCATCTGTTGGGTTTCGTGAGGTCTTCTCTAGGGGTGATCCCTCCAGGAAGACTGAGAGTTCAACCACGAGTGGCGTAAACACTGAAACAGACACAAGCACACCGTGTTCATCTTGTGACTGTCACTGCAGAGGTGCAAAGTAACTCAGTGCATTTACCTAACTACTGTACTTAAAGGACCACTTCACCACTTTTCAACATATCTTCATATAATTAGAAATACTGTTCCTACGAAACAGTGTAGGTTCGCTCGTGACTATATTCTGCAGCGTGCTAACTGTCATGTGAAGCTTTTGTACTGTCTGCGACGGAACTCACTATATATAAATAATGAAGATATTAACATTAATCAAATAAATTGTTCTTCATTTGTTATGTTTGCCAACGTGACTATATTCTGTAGCGTGCTAACTGTCACCAATACTCCAGCTACCACCACTCCCAGATTTGTTTCCACCAATTGTGCCTCATTGGCTAAGGGCACTGCCTTTGTACTGTCTGCGGCAGAAATATGTGGCGGAACTCACTAATGAGGATAACATAGTGTTCTCGCCTTTCAGTCGAGCCCACAATTAGTCCTCACTAATGTTCATGATAAAATAGCAAAAATAAATTCTGCTCTATATGTGTCTCATAGGAGGCCTGTAGGCAGTTCAGAAACCCATTTACCAGTGACATCATCGATGGGGAATCCAAGCTAATATGAAATGCAGGCTTTCTGTTCCTGAAAAGTTGCAATGTTATAATGGAAGCCATTGTTCTCACGATAATAAAAATCTAAATATATATTTTAAATCTAAAAAAGAAAAATCTGCCAAACGATGATGTCACTGGCAGACGGGTTTCTGAACTGCCCACAGCTCTCCTATGAGACACAGACTGAGTAGAAAAGAAATTTGCTATTTTATCATGAACATTAGTGGTTACCAATTATATGAAGATAGTTTGAAAAGTGGTGAAGTTGTCCTTTAAGTACACATTTGATGATGACAAACAAAATATTTCCCTTGCAACTCAACCGTTTCATACTTTTCCTATTTGTCCTTGACTGATTTGTCAATCACCCATCTGTCAGTCACCCGTCTCTCAGAAAACCTACAGTACCACCAATAACACTGAGGAGACCCTGAAGATAACTAAATATATATAGTTATAACTTTCTGCTGAATCATCCACCATGACCTTTTATTCACACAGAACTCCCATTTGGCAAAAACAAGTCCGTACATCTATCTTTTCTTTCTCTCCGTCTCGCTCGCTTTGCGCACACACATGCACACACAAGCACGCACGCACTCAAGAGTGCACGCTGAAAGTTATGAAGTGTAAAAGTCGATACATTAGTTCTTGGTAAATCAACGGTGAGTTGAGTTGTCCACGGAGGCCTCGGGTCGTCCATAAAGCGCAGCACACATTTCTGTTGTGTCAGTGATAGGTCAAAACAACGGGATGAGGCTGTTGTGTCAGTAATACACTAAAAACTACTGGGTTAAAAAACAACCCAAATTGGGCTATTTTTAACCCAATCCCCGGGTCAAATAGGGACTGATTACTTGTTGGGTTATTTTAACGCAAGAAATTGGGCTATTAATTTTGACCCATAATCTGGGTTAAATAAATAACCCAATTATTTGTTTAAAATGCCACAAGATTGTAGTCAATATAACCCAAGTTTTGGGTTAAGTGGGCTAATGAATACAACCTAAATGTGGGTTATATTTCCAATGGATTTGTCATCTAGGACAAAGTCAGGCTGACAATGGCCAAAATGATTATTGTATCATTATTTTACGCTTTTTGTGGTAATGTTTTTAATAGAAACACACATAGCTTAATGTTTTCTTAAATATTTTCGAAACATTATTTTTATTTTAGCGTTCGTTTTTCAAGAAAGAAGTTGACTATAGCTCCTTTAAATACCATTAAAACAATCATTTCTTTGTGTGCAATATGCTTAAGTGCATATAAATGGCTTTATATTATGAATAGTACTGTAATAATATCTTGATCGCCTCTTGTCTTGATTGTTTAAAACCTGACGTCACGGGCCGCTATGCTCGATGACAGGCTTGATAAGCCCAAAGCTTATTGATACCGGGTACTCAAAAGATTTGTTATCGAGTTTGTTGCGGGCCTTTGTTTCCAGCTCCATCCCTAGACACAACCCTATCCCTATCACGGATTTGGCGGCGCAACATCGTCGTAGGTGTGAGGATTGTGTGGCAGCCAAACTTCTAGTTACATAATATTAAGTTGATTGCCCAGCACCATCTCTCTGAGTAATGCAAGCTGCTCTCTCGGGCAGGGGCGTCACAAGGGGGGGAGTGGGACTGAGTTACCAGGGCCCAAGGTGGAGGGGCCCTAGTAACTTTAGCTATTGAAAAATAGCAGATATACAAGCTCACAGCGCGGCAAGCTTGTAGATCTGCTATTTTTGAAAAGTTGTGAAAATGTGTGCAAATCTTTGAATATATGTATTTTTAGCTAACATTTGTAACTCAAGTTTTGCTTCTGGGGGTGGGGGGTCCCCGGAACTAAATATTTTGAGATGGGGGTCCGTGGTCAAATACATATCATCTTGGGGGTCCTTGACATGAAAAATGTGAGCACCACTGACATGGAAACATAGGTTTCTTGCACACATTTTCACAATTCTTCAAAAATAGCAGATCTACAAGCTTGCTGTGAGCTTGTATATCTGCTGTTCAATAGTTAACATTCATGGGTGGCCCGCAGTGAATCCTTGTACCCAGGGCCAAGATTTTGGTGTGACGCCCTTGCTCTCGGGTGCTCTGTTTGAGCTAAACTATGTTGTCTCTACACGCTCCAGTATATGCTTGCAAAACACTGGCCCACATCTATAGATAGGCCCATCGAATCCCACGTTGAAAAGGCTAATGAAAGCTTTCACCTTTCATTTGCCATGTAGGCTATACACGTTGTACTCTTTGTACTTCAGTGCAATATGGTACTGAATCTCACATAGTTCTGTCTGGATCAGTCAGCAAGCAGTTCTCTGATTCTGATAGGGAGATAACGGCTAAGGGCCTCTGTAATATACACTAACTGTTGTTGGGTGTTGTTTTTCCTCCATCTACCTTAAAGGAGTAGTTCACCCCCAAAATGACTTTTTTTCTATTGATTACTCATGCCATGGAGAGTAGAGTTCAATAATATTTTTAGTTTTTTGTCACATTCCTAAGACATAAATGTGATAACAATACATTTACCCCCATTCATTTCGGATGGTGACCCGTTTCGAAACGGGTCACCATCCGGAATCAATGGAGGTAAATTTACTCAAATCAAATTTTTGTCTTAGGAATGTGACAAAAAACATTTTTTTTATTGAACTCTACTCTCCATGGCATGAGTAATCAATAGAAAAAAAGGCATTTTGGGGGTGAACTACTCCTTTAAACCAATAACTGGTGATTTTAAAGGAGTAGTTCACCCCTAAAATGACTTTTTTTTCTATTGATTACTCATGCCATGGAGACTTGAGTTCAATAATATATTTTTTTGCTGCATTACAATAATAAGACAATAATTTTATTACAATACATTTACCCCTATTGATTCTGGATGGATTTGGATCCCCATCCGTAATCAATGGGGGTACATTTACTATAATCTTTTTTTTTTTGGTCTTAGGAATGCGACAAATAAAAAATTATATTATTGAACTCAAGTCTCCATGGCATTAGTAGCCTAATCAATAGAAAAAAAAGTCATTTTGGGGGTGAACTACTCCTTTAAAATCACTTTCAGTTCTTCCACAGCCACTGCACCATTGGGCAAGGGTGGGCACGTGCCCAGGGGCCTCAGGGGAAGGGGGGCCTCCAAAAAAAAAAAATCAAAAAAATATATATTATATATGTATCCGGTACTTTCCACACACATAGGCTACACACATGCACACAAACCCCACTTCTGTATCCGCTGTAGACCCTTCCAATGAGCCAATGAGGATACACAGACAGATTATGCACGGGCCGGGCCGGAGGTGAGGTCACGGTGTGGTCAGGTGGACCGGAGGTGGAATTTTTGCGCGCGCATGGGGGCCTCTTTATTTCCCCTTGCCCAGGGGCCTCATGTCATATAAATCCGGGCCTGTCTGCACCAGCCCAACACCCACTGCAGCCTGGACACGTTTTCATGATGGATTTATAAACTAATAAATACAGACCACAGGGGTGGTAATCCCTTTTCCAGGGGGCCATAATGACATCATCAAACACATTGCATTATGTTATGTACTCAAGGCAGTCACATTATAAACGTTTATCATTTGAGTACATACGGATGGAATATGTACTCTAATGGTACATATTAATTACTAATCATTAATTGGAGTCAAGTTAAATGAATTCCTCCCTCCACATCATCAGCGCCCACACCCTAGGTGGGGATGGCGATAGGTCCTTTCTGTGTGGAGTTTGCATGTTCTCCCTGTGTTTCCTGGGGTTGATACCCTCACAAAAACATGCAGTAATCCTGTTCTCAATAATGCCTCCCCCTGGCCAGCCAAAAAATGAATTCCCCTCATCCATTAAACTAAAATGTTGCCTTTTACGATGTCGAATTTTGGGGGCGTCATTTAGTTTTTCTTTGAGGACTTTGAGGGCCGGATTGAGATGGTCAAAGGGCCGGCTCTGGCCCCCGGGCCTTATGTTTCCCATGTGAAGACTGATTGATTGATTGAAGAATTTATTAGAAGTTTGCATTAGAAAAAAGTTCATGACAGCACAAATCACAGGTACAAGGTCTACTAAAAGGAGATCCTAGAAAGTCAAGGCTTATTTCCACAGGAACCACACTGTATGTACCTCATATAACATTGCAAGACAGGCGGATAGAACATAGTACTTTATCTAGGATAATATCAGTTTCAAAAGCATAACATCAAATACAATGGCAGAAAAAAGGGGGGGTGGGAGCGTGGGGGCTTAATCTATTTACAAGTCACGAGTAGCGCCCCCCTGAAGGTGACTTTCTTACCAATTTTGAAGGAGGCTAGGGATTTGCTCTCCTTTAAGGCTTGCGGAAGGGCGTTCCACATGTTGGTGATGTAGCAGGAGAACGAATTAGATCCTTGTTTAGTGTTAAATCTACGTTGATGATGATTAGTGGAGCTGCCTCTGGTGTTGTGATCGTGAACATCCTTGACCTTTAGGAAGTAGTTAGTCAGGTACATGGGTATCTTAGTGGTGTAGTGTATCTTGTAGACCAGTTGTTAGTCAGGTACATGGGTATCTTAGTGGTGTAGTGTATCTTGTAGACCAGTTGTTAGTCAGGTACATGGGTATCTTAGTGGTGTAGTGTATCTTGTAGACCAGTAGTTAGTCAGGTACATGGGTATCTTAGTGGTGTAGTGTATCTTGTAGACCAGTAGTTAGTCAGGTACATGGGTATCTTGGAGGTATAGTGTATCTTGTAGACCAGTTGTTAGTCAGGTACATGGGTATCTTAGTGGTGTAGTGTATCTTGTAGACCAGTTGTTAGTCAGGTACATGGGTATCTTAGTGGTGTAGTGTATCTTGTAGACCAGTAGTTAGTCAGGTACATGGGTATCTTAGTGGTGTAGTGTATCTTGTAGACCAGTAGTTAGTCAGGTACATGGGTATCTTAGTGGTGTAGTGTATCTTGTAGACCAGTAGTTAGTCAGGTACATGGGTATCTTAGTGGTGTAGTGTATCTTGTAGACCAGTAGTTAGTCAGGTACATGGGTATCTTAGTGGTGTAGTGTATCTTGTAGACCAGTAGTTTGTCAGGTACATGGGTATCTTGGAGGTATAGTGTATCTTGTACACCAGTCCCATTGCAAGATGCTAGAGTGAAGGGGCGTGATAACCCCTGTTTTTATGCTTAGTTATACTTGGTTGTAGCATAACTTGGTTGCATGCCATGGCGCACAATGAAAATAGAAGATTGACAAGCTGGCCTAAGGATGAATCAGTCATAACTTGGCAAGGACAACAAGTTCTACCAGCGATTATACACAACAACACTGCTCTTTTATCAGGAAAGCCAAATCAGAATATTATTTCTCTGGAACCACAACCACACATCTAAATCACCCTCCCTAGGAGATTTAGAAAAATCATAAAATAACCTTCTGTGAGCAAAAACACAAGCTGTGCCTCATGAATGATTCTGCTGTTATTCATGAGAAAACGGTGGTATTGTATTGTTCTCCTGGCTGTGTGTTTGACATGTTCATTCTGCGTCTGTGAAGCCCTCAGTCTGCGCTGATGTTGCAGTGCAAATTGATTGGTCTTTTAATTTAACTATTTTCACTATTTTAAAACGTATAAAACATATAAACTTATAATGAAAAAGGAACAGCTTTGGACATACCAGTACGAGGTTTCCACCATGCGACCGCAACAATATCAAACCGGGAGTCATTGTCTGACAGAAACCTTGGATCTCCAAGTTTCAAATTTGTGCGTAGAGCAGATCTACAAGCACACAACGCCTCGCGGTGCGATGCGTTGTGTGCTTTTAGATCGGCTATTTAATTTTTTTTTTTGTAATAATAACCAAAGAAAATGAAGGTTTTGGACACATGAGAATCAGTGCTCTGACCCAGGGACGTGCAGAGAATGTTAGAGAGGCAGGGGCTGAAATCTCTAAAAGGGCTTTTTGGTGAAAACATTGAAAATAGCAGACCTCCAAGCTCACAACGCGTTGCAGAGCAAGTTTAGGAGAGTGCTTGAATGCTGCCTTCAGGTATGGCATGGAAAGAGGGCATTTTACATGTCTTTAAATGTATAGTAAAAACTACATTCATGGTGTGGAGAGGGCAGCTTTTTACAGACGGATACAAGGGCAGGGGCTCAAGCCCCCTTTGTGTGCACGTGCCCACTGTGTGCCCACTGTGTGCCCACCGTGTGCCCATGGTGTGGGTACAGCCCGTAGTGGGCAGCGTCTGAGGTTTCCAGTGAGGCAAAAAGGCCTGGATTCTGAAGGTCACTGTGAGATTAGCGTACGGTGAGCTCCAGAGGTGATGAGACAGGACCTGAGAGACACACACACACACACGCACGCACACACACGCATGCATGCACACACACACAAGCACGCACGCACGCACGCACGCACGCACGCACGCACGCACGCGCGCGCGCAGTGGTGTACAGTAACTAAGTACATTTACTCAAGTACAGTTTTTAGGTATTTGTACTTTACTTGAATATTTCCAATTTCCAGTACTTTTACTTCTACTCTACTACTGTACATCTCGGATCCAAATATAGTGCTTTTATTCCACTACTTTATACCTATTTCTAGGCTATTTGAAAATAGCCGATCTTCAAGCTGGATTTGCTATTTTCTAACATCACAGTTCTAGTTAGTATGCAGAGCAGCAGAAGTACAAACAGACACACTTCTCTTTTTCAGAAGTCGGAAAAAATGAAATATTCATGAATACAGACTGAGTGCTGTCTCTGGAGGAGAGATGGAGAGATGGGAGAGAGAGAGAGAGAGAGAGAGAGAGAGAGAGAGAGAGAGAGAGAGAGAGAGAGAGAGAGAGAATGAGGAGGAGAAGGACAACATCTCATCTCCTCACCAGTTTGGATAAACTGACATGGATGACATGGACTCCCCGCCTCTCTCTCCTCTGCTCGCACCGCTGTCTTCACCCTGCATCAGCTGCATTACTGCTCCTGTTGCAGGGACGGACTGGGACTAAAATCAGCCCTGGCATAATTATTGGCCAGACCAGCCCACACAACCAGCGTGTGCGCAGATACTCTACCGACCTCGTCGAGGGCGGCACATATAAATACTAATAGACAAGCTTTTAATACCACAACTTTTACAGACAACATAAATGATAATGTAACCCCTATAAGGTGTCACTTATTCTTTTTCTGTCATTTCTGTCATTTTATGGTTTCAATGCATTTTGCTGTAACTAAAGGGTTAACTTGGTGTTCCAATTCAACAACCATGCACATGTTGACCACTAGAGGGCGCAATCTCCGGTGAATCCGGTCATTCTGCACTGAACCTTCTAGAGTGAAGACAGACAGAGAGAGCTCCTGCTCGTTTTTGAAAACAAAAGAATTAAGCTTTGTTTCTGTGCAAATCTTGCTGAAACTACCTCTATGAGCAGTACATCCAGTGCTGCTTGTGTGATCCCTGTTCCTGTTCCAGTTTCTGTGTTTTGTTGCTGAAGAACTCCAGTAAGTTGTTGTTGTTGTGTGTGCCAACATGGCAGCAGCCATTTTGTGAACAATGAGTGGATGTTTTACAGAAAACAACACAAGGTGTAAAGATATCATATAAAAACCAATTGGAGTGATGTTATATTGTTGGGAAAGTTTACATTTTATATTTTTGATACCTTGCAATTATTTGTTTTGGTTTGAGGAAGATTTTGGTGATGTTACTGTGTTCAGCCCAATGCAGTAGAACTGCAGTCATGCTATGCTGCTAAAAGGGAGCACTTTTATGCATTTCATGATGTTAAAAAGGGAACAATATGTGCATTTCATTTATTTATTTGATGCAGTTAAAAATGCAATTCATTTCATTTCATGGTGATTAAAAACAGTGAATTTACAGTTCATGGTTTAAGGTAAAAAGGTAACTAGATAAAAAGATAAAAATCCTTTAATGGATGTAATTTCATTTCATTCATTTATTTCATGCTTGAAAAAGGTGAAGCTGTCATAATGTGGTTTTGCCAATCAGTGTTACTGTTCATGTCTGACAGACATAGAGCACAATGTGAACAGAACAGTACTCCTATCCATGAGTAATGGTTAAAAATGAGTAACTGATTTGATTTATAAAGAAGAGAAGTTAATATGGTACCATATGGAGAGAAATAACTGAGAAAATAGTATTCTAACTGATTCTATTCATTCTGTACTATGTACAGATTGGTTTTTGTGTCCTGGTGGAACTCTGGTTTCAACCCTGATTGAGATGGCGAGCTAATACCCAGTGAAGAAGATCTGCAGGAGGAGCGTTTGGATGCAGTGGTGGCCACACTGCATCGGTTCTGAGGTTCTGCAGTGACTGAACTGAACTGAGCTGATTCACTCACCAGAGTTGCAAGTATTGAGTCAAATAAGGAATACTCAAGATTCAATCAAGGAGTACACAAGTGTTTTCTACTTTTACTACCCGGGTAGAGTGCACTATTTTTCCAAAGACAATTCATTTTTCTATTTTTCAACAAAGAGCTCTATTTTATTTTATTTTTGGGGGTAATTTTCTATTTTCCAATTTAAAAATATATACTGTTCATGTTTATTCTATTGTTGGCAACCTGTGCAATAAATCTGCCAGCAGCTGTTCTGTGGTCAAATGTACAGTCCCTACAGTCTCAGTGTGAGTCTTTCACCTATCTGCTCAGGACCTAGAAATAAGTTAGCTAACCCCTGCTACACTAGCCCGTACCAGAGTAGGGGTGCTACACAAAGTGGCGAGCCTAGCCAGGAGCAGTGATTCTTAATTGATATTGTACATACAGTAGAACAGCTCTGGCACTTTTGTTCACAATTCATATTTCTGACTGTACACTTTATGCAACATGGAAGCCATTCGATCTGCAAACATTAAGGTGCCCAATTCAGTACTACTGAGTGGTCTATCTGGTACTGATGTAGATGAAGAGGTCATTCATTTTTTGAAACAATACGGGTCCATTGAAAGAGTGCTTCACATTGACAGTACAGATGCTGTTTTTCAGAACACAGCTGTTGTTGAGTTTAAATCTGGTGAAGCTATTGAAGCAATCGAGAGTGTTTTACCACTTAACAAACCTTCTTCAGATCCCAACATTACTCACTGTGTGCAACTTTTGTCTAGCATTTATGCTACTAATGCTAGTTCATGTTTAACCCAAACCTACCTTTCTCAGCTGCAAGGCGTTGCTAAATTGAGTGGCACAGACTTCGAGAAAGTGCTGCGAGAGGAGTTGGCCAGAATTGAACAGAACCGTCCAGATCGATTGGGTGAGGTTGTTGTGCACAAAACCCCATCCTCTACTCCTCAGAAAAGTAGAATTGTACCGGTGAATGCCCAGACACCAACTCACTCCACCACTCGCTTAAATGTGAATGCTGATCATTTTCCGACTCCACTCCAACAGACCCTACCTAGTGGTGCCAGATCACCCTTCCAGCTGTCAACTGCTCAAATTAGCACACCTGAAGTTCAAAGAGTGGTCGTTGAGCATATTGTAAAAAGCAGTGACATGTCTGCAACACAGCACGCCAGGTTGAGGCCTTTATCCGGAAAAACTCCTTGCCCCAGCCTGGAAGTTGATTATGACACTTGGCGAAGTAATGTCGATTTCTACTTCAGTGATACCACAATCCCTGACAAACAAGTGGTCAGAAGGATAGTAGAAAGTCTCCTTCCTCCAGCTGTGAACGTTGTGAAGCATCTGGGTCCTCAGTCGAGTCCCCGTGAGTACCTGCGTGTTCTTGACTCAGCCTTCGGCACTGTGGATGATGCTGATGAGCTCTTCGCTGCATTCCTTACCACCGACGCAGAGCCTGGTGAAAAGGCCTCTGTTTACTTGCATCGCCTACAGTCTGCATTGAGCAAAGTAGTCAAGAAGAATGGCATTGCCGCCAGCGACGCAGACCGGCAACTGCTGAAACAGTTCTGCAGGGGATGCTTTGACAACAGTTTAATCACTCACCTTCAGCTGTCCCAGCTGCAGAAGGATTCCCCACCCTCATTCTCTGAGCTGTTGCTCTTAGTACGAACTGAGGAAGACAAACAAGCTGCCAAATACCGCCGTATGAAGCAGCATGTCGGATTTCAAAAAGCTAAAGTGCAGTCTAACACTGTGAACGTGTACAACCCTGACACAGATGAGAAAGCCACAGCAGCAGCTGCAGACAACTCTAATGAGAAAATACAAAAACAACTTGCACAACTCCAAGCCCAGTTGGCAACTCTGAAAGCGTCTATGGGTGAATCTTCAGAGGCTACCACCAAGGTCGCCAAGCCAAAGAAACCCAAGGCACAAGAGTCTGAGACAGAGTCTGTGGAGACACCACCACGGGCTGCGCGAAAAGGCAACAAGAAACCGCGGCCGTGGTATTGCTTTAACTGTGGCGAAGATGGACATATGGCCCCATCCTGTCCCAATGAGCCTAATCATGAGGTTGTTGAGGCCAAACGCAAAGACCTCAGAGAGAAACAGAGGCTGTGGGAAGAAAGAAACCAGGCAACTTTAAACTGAATCCTGTTCCTGTTGAGGGACAAACAGGAACAAAGACTAACAGCAGTCCCAAAACAGATGCTGAACAAACTGTTTCTAATTACTCACACAGCACAAAGCACCAATCTAAAATACCAAAAGGGCTAATTGGTAACAAATGCATTAGCGATGTGACTGTGTCGGGAGTAAAGTGCAACTGCCTTCTTGACACCGGGTCTCAGGTGACCACAATATCGAAGTCATTCTACACAGAGCACCTGTCTGAACAGCCAATCCAGCCGTTCAATCTCCTTGATGTAGAGGGTGCTAACGGTCAGTCCGTTCCATACCTTGGCTATGTGGAAGTCAGTATTGGTTTTCCTAAAGACTTTATTGATAGTGCACACGAAGTAACCACTTTAGCACTAGTTGTCCCTGATCTGCGCTCCAACAGTGACTTACCTGTTCTGATAGGGACCAACTTACTTGATGTGTTGTATGATGAACAGTGCCCACGCGACACTCTAAAGACCACTTCAACTGTTCATGGCTACAAACAAATCCTTGGTGCACTTGAATTCAGACAAAAGCTAAAAGCAACTAGAAAAATAGGCCTAATGACACTGAAAGGAAAACCACAGCAAGTTATTCCTGCACATGAGAAAGTACCTGTGGAAGGCCAGGTCAATGTCAACCCTGCTAATACAGAGAAATGGGCAGTTCTGGAGCAGCCAAGAAAGTCTGTCTTACCTGGTGGCATTTCCGTTGACTGTTGCCTCATCACTCTGCCACAGCAGCCCCAACACAAGTTGTCTGTGTGGCTGAGAAACGAGACAGACCATGACATAACACTACCCACACACTGTGTTGTCGCAGAACTGCATGCTCCTGATAAAATTGTTGAAAAAAGTAACTTACCTGACAAGACCGCTGCCACTGTTAACTGTTGTAGTACTACTTCTCCCCAGAGTCAGCCTACAAACAACACTCTGACGTTTGACTTTGGCAAGTCCCCTTTGTCAGAGGAATGGAAAAGGAGAATCACAGAGAAACTTAATGGTTACTCTGATGTTTTCGCACATCATGACCTTGATTTTGGTCATGCCACCAAAGTCAAACACAGAATCAAACTGAAGGATGAAACCCCTTTTAAACAACGCTCAAGACCCATACATCCCAATGACTATGAGGCTGTGAGGAGACACCTTAAAACACTGCTGGAAGCTGGTGTGATACGGGAGTCTGAGTCCCCCTACTCTTCACCCATAGTCGTGGTAAAGAAAAAGAACGGTGACGTCCGACTTTGTGTTGATTACCGTAAGCTTAACACGCAAACCATAAAGGATGCTTATGCGTTACCAAACCTCGAAGAAGCATTCTCCGCCCTCACCGGGTCACAATGGTTTTCAGTGATGGACCTCAAGTCCGGATATTACCAGATTGGCATGGAAGAGAGTGACAAAGCCAAGACTGCCTTTGTCTGTCCCCTGGGGTTTTGGGAGTTCAACCGGATGCCCCAGGGGATAACCAACGCGCCGAGTACCTTTCAGCGCCTAATGGAGAGATGCATGGGTGACATTAACCTGAAGGAGGTACTCGTCTTTCTGGATGATCTCATCGTGTTCTCTGCATCTCTGGAGGAACACGAGGCCAGACTTCTGCACGTTCTCCAACGGCTACGAGAGTATGGTCTCAAGCTCTCTCCCGAGAAGTGCAGATTCTTTCAAACGTCTGTACGTTACCTCGGACATATTGTCTCAAGAGACGGTGTCGAAACCGACCCAGAGAAGGTTGTCGCGCTGAAAACGTGGCCAAGGCCCCAGACCCTAAAAGACTTGAGAAGCTTCTTAGGCTTTGCCGGCTATTACCGTCGCTTCGTCAAGGACTATTCTAAAATAGTGAAGCCATTAAACGATCTTACCTCTGGCTACCCACCTCTCAGAAAAGGCCAGAAGGTGGCGACCTGTAAAGGGAAATACTTCAACCCGAAAGAGCCGTTCGCTGAACGATGGACACCTGCTTGTCAGGCAGCCTTTGAATGCATCATAGGGAAGCTGACATCCTCTCCCATCCTGGGGTTCGCAAATGCAAAGCTCCCCTACACACTGCATACGGATGCCAGTACTACTGGTTTAGGTGCTGCTTTATACCAGGAGCAGGACGGCCAATCAAGGGTCATTGCCTATGCCAGTAGGGGCCTTTCATCGAGTGAGGCAAGATATCCAGCGCACAAGCTGGAGTTTCTAGCTTTAAAATGGTCAATCCTAGAGAAATTCCAAGATTATCTCTACGGTAACAACTTCACTGTGGTAACGGATAACAATCCGTTAACCTACATACTCACCTCAGCTAAGCTAGATTCTGCCAGTTATCGTTGGCTAGCAGCCCTCTCCACGTTCAATTTCAACCTCAAGTACAGACCTGGAAAGAGCAATCAGGATGCTGACGGTCTCTCCAGGCGACCCCATGGCATGTTGGTTGATGATGACGTTTCACTGGAAGAAAGAGAGAGAATAAAACAGTTCACGTCACATCATCTAGCATCGTCGCCTGACCATCTAAACTTACCTGAAGATGCAGTTACAGCCCTATGTAATCGACTCCTAATAAAAGAACCCGACAACGACTTACCTTCAATGACGCTGGTTGAATCTCTGGCTCTCAATGCCGACGCTGTCCCAGACGTCTACAGTGACGAAGATCTATTGGGTCAAGTAACAGTCCCCATCTTCAGTGAGGATGACCTCAGAGAACGACAGGAAGCTGACCCTGCCATTAAGTATGTCCTTCAGCTGTTGGAATCTGGAGGCAAAGTACCCCGGAACATCGGTTCTAACTCCCCTGAACTAAAACTGATGCTCAAGGAGTGGAAACGCCTCGAGATGCGAGATGGTCTCCTATACAGGAAGCGTCAAAGTGAAGAGAAAACGGTCTATCAGCTCATACTTCCTGAGTCCCTCAGAGCTACTGTACTCACATGTCTCCATGACGACATGGGGCATATGGGCATAGACCGTACCATTGACTTAGTAAGGTCAAGATTTTACTGGCCGCGAATGGCTGCTGATGTTGAGCACAAGGTCAAAACATGTGGCCGGTGTGTTAGGAGGAAGACTCCGCCTGAAAAAGCAGCACCACTGGTCAATATCCAGACAAGTAGGCCAATGCAATTGGTCTGCATGGATTTCCTATCGCTGGAGCCTGATTCCCACAATACTAAAGATATCCTGGTCATCACAGACCACTTTACGAAATATGCAGTAGCCATACCTACCAAAGACCAAAAAGCTACTACTGTTGCGAAGTGTCTGTGGGAGCAGTTTCTGGTGCATTATGGGTTTCCCGAACGCCTGCACAGTGATCAGGGGAGGGATTTTGAATCCCACACTATCAAGGAACTCTGTGCCATAGCGGGTATCAAGAAAGTGAGAACCAGTCCCTATCACCCGAGGGGCAACCCGGTTGAACGGTTCAACCGCACCCTTCTTGGCATGTTGGGTACTCTAAAAGAGAAAGAGAAGAGTCACTGGCGTGATTTTGTTAAACCGCTCACACATGCCTACAACTGCACCAGGAACGAGGTCACCGGATTCAGTCCCTATGAATTAATGTTTGGGAGGCAACCCAGGCTTCCTGTTGACATTGCATTCAACTTACCTGTCGGGGAAGGGACACGAGTATCCCACTCGCAGTACGTACGAAACCTCAAGTCTCGACTGGAGGAGAGTTATCAAACAGCCGTTGAAAACTCCAAGAAAGTTGCTGAAAGAAATAAAAAGCGCTTTGATAAAAATGTCAGAGAATCTACCCTTGAAGTGGGAGATACCGTCCTGGTGAGGAATGTACGGCTGCGGAACAAGCACAAACTCGCTGACAAGTGGGAGTCTGCTGTGTACAGTGTCTTGAAACAGATGGGAGACTTACCTGTTTACATGGTCCAACCGGTGGATGAAGATGGTCCCATCCGCACTTTACACAGAGATCTTCTGCTGCCATGCGGGCATTTGGCTGAAGCTGAGGAAGATGAACCAGTCCAGCCAAAGCGGATTCGTCGTCCCAGGACAAGACAAAGTTCTCCTCAGGCCCAGGAAGAGGAACATTCCGAGTCTGAAGAGGAGTACCCAGTCTTCCCTGAGGAAACCTCAGTTCTCACCGAGGAGAGGTTCACAAGAGTATATGACATCCCAAAGCAGCTGGTCATATCTGACAATCCTACCACAGATAGTGAAGTGGGCGAGACACTACAAAACCAGCTACAAGTGGAGCCCTCTGCTGACAATGAGCCTGCGTTGCCTGTTGAAGGAGCAGAGGCGTGTCTTGAGGTGGCTGGAGATCACCAGTTGGAGAATGCTGCTGAGCAACCTTCTCCGGGGGGAGGGGAGGTCTTGCCTGAGCCAGACCCTGTAACACTACCTGATACTGTGGAGGATGATGATGTACCCTTGCTGGATTTGGGTGATCTAGACGATGGGAATAATGGAAATGGAGAACAGGAAAATGACATTGATAATCCAGAAGTTCATGATGCGCAAGCTGAGGAAACTACAGACATTCCTGAAGTTCATGATGCCCAAGCTGAGGAAACCAACAACTTACCTGAAAACCGTGGGGAAAACAGTACGGTACGCCGATCTGAAAGGCTACGGCGTGCACCAGGTCGTTTGGACTACCCACAGTTGGGTAAACCCCTCATCTCCTTTGCTCAAAGCCTTTTAGAGACTTTTAACCAAGCACTCAATTCCTTCAGTTATGACTATGACAGTCATGAAGTTATAACAATCTGAGTCAAAATGTTATAGCACATGAAGGGACTCATGCTGATTTAAGAGGGGAGTGTGTAACCCCTATAAGGTGTCACTTATTCTTTTTCTGTCATTTCTGTCATTTTATGGTTTCAATGCATTTTGCTGTAACTAAAGGGTTAACTTGGTGTTCCAATTCAACAACCATGCACATGTTGACCACTAGAGGGCGCAATCTCCGGTGAATCCGGTCATTCTGCACTGAACCTTCTAGAGTGAAGACAGACAGAGAGAGCTCCTGCTCGTTTTTGAAAACAAAAGAATTAAGCTTTGTTTCTGTGCAAATCTTGCTGAAACTACCTCTATGAGCAGTACATCCAGTGCTGCTTGTGTGATCCCTGTTCCTGTTCCAGTTTCTGTGTTTTGTTGCTGAAGAACTCCAGTAAGTTGTTGTTGTTGTGTGTGCCAACATGGCAGCAGCCATTTTGTGAACAATGAGTGGATGTTTTACAGAAAACAACACAAGGTGTAAAGATATCATATAAAAACCAATTGGAGTGATGTTATATTGTTGGGAAAGTTTACATTTTATATTTTTGATACCTTGCAATTATTTGTTTTGGTTTGAGGAAGATTTTGGTGATGTTACTGTGTTCAGCCCAATGCAGTAGAACTGCAGTCATGCTATGCTGCTAAAAGGGAGCACTTTTATGCATTTCATGATGTTAAAAAGGGAACAATATGTGCATTTCATTTATTTATTTGATGCAGTTAAAAATGCAATTCATTTCATTTCATGGTGATTAAAAACAGTGAATTTACAGTTCATGGTTTAAGGTAAAAAGGTAACTAGATAAAAAGATAAAAATCCTTTAATGGATGTAATTTCATTTCATTCATTTATTTCATGCTTGAAAAAGGTGAAGCTGTCATAATGTGGTTTTGCCAATCAGTGTTACTGTTCATGTCTGACAGACATAGAGCACAATGTGAACAGAACAGTACTCCTATCCATGAGTAATGGTTAAAAATGAGTAACTGATTTGATTTATAAAGAAGAGAAGTTAATATGGTACCATATGGAGAGAAATAACTGAGAAAATAGTATTCTAACTGATTCTATTCATTCTGTACTATGTACAGATTGGTTTTTGTGTCCTGGTGGAACTCTGGTTTCAACCCTGATTGAGATGGCGAGCTAATACCCAGTGAAGAAGATCTGCAGGAGGAGCGTTTGGATGCAGTGGTGGCCACACTGCATCGGTTCTGAGGTTCTGCAGTGACTGAACTGAACTGAGCTGATTCACTCACCAGAGTTGCAAGTATTGAGTCAAATAAGGAATACTCAAGATTCAATCAAGGAGTACACAAGTGTTTTCTACTTTTACTACCCGGGTAGAGTGCACTATTTTTCCAAAGACAATTCATTTTTCTATTTTTCAACAAAGAGCTCTATTTTATTTTATTTTTGGGGGTAATTTTCTATTTTCCAATTTAAAAATATATACTGTTCATGTTTATTCTATTGTTGGCAACCTGTGCAATAAATCTGCCAGCAGCTGTTCTGTGGTCAAATGTACAGTCCCTACAGTCTCAGTGTGAGTCTTTCACCTATCTGCTCAGGACCTAGAAATAAGTTAGCTAACCCCTGCTACACTAGCCCGTACCAGAGTAGGGGTGCTACAATAACTACACAACTACACAATCCATACATTTTATAAGTTAGCGTACAGTTCTCACCACCAACAAGCGGAGTATGAACATGATTAGTGCCAAAATGTGTCCGAACTTTGGCAAATTTTGACCGATATTTTTTACCCCCAACCCCCTAGCCTACCGGCCCACCAGGTAAATGCCCTGTATGCCAGAAGGCCAGCCCCCCCGGGGGTCCTTGTCATTTGTTTAATAATGATAACTAGTCCTGTGCTCTGCGTTGTGCGATGAGGGATTGAATGTAGGAGTCTCAGAAGAAGAAGAACTCTTACTGAGGACGCTACTGGGACGGAAACGCCGCCACCAAAATGTTTGTTTTATTGACCAAACCACGACAGAGCCGTTCCATCTCAGGCAACGATGAGCCCCCTGAGGCCCCGCCGAGCAAACGGTAGTGAGCGAGTCGCCGGGCCTAGCGGTGCGAACGTCGCCTGAGCCGACTCAGCGGCATTACCGAGTTATTGGCAGTTATGGACAGAATAGTTAATATTAAGCCCCCCTAGTTCGCATGGTCCAAGTTAACCAAGCAAAATATTAAATAAAACTAGACCAGGTCAACCTGGTTGTGCCAGACCCCCTGTCTCTCATCATCATTTATGACATCATGCCTTTTGTAGGCATGTCATCATCATGTCATCATCATATATACCCTTTATATAGAAAACCCGGACAGACATTTGCTTATGTAGGCCTACCCATTTCATGGGTCTGGCAATCAAACCTTGGTTCGAAGTGAAGCGGTGAATTTGTATTCTATGTGTTCTAGATCTATACATTCTGTGATCTATACTTTCTATGTTCTTTAGTTCTAATTCTGAATGAATGAATGATTTTGTCTGGAGAGCCAAATTGTCATATGAAGCTTGGCCAATCCTCAATTCTTCATTCTGGACATGCACGGGACATGTACCGGACAGACAAAACTAACCAATCACAGCGCAGAGATGCACGGGACAGGTACGGGACAGACAAAGCCACACCTTGGAAGCGGCATTCACCGCTTCAAAAAGAAAAGTCGGCCAGCTGCCTTGTTAGCTCACTCAGCAGCGATGGTTAGCAGGGAACCGGAAGTCCCGGGTTCGATTCCCGCTGAGGGAACGACCAGTAAATGATTCCTCTGAACGCGTGTTGGTGCATGCGCTTTGCAGTGATAAGACTAAGGGTGATAAGTGGTCTACCAGTCTCCTGGTAGCCTGTAGACAGTCTACCGAGCCTTAGCCAAGGGTTGACAACGGTGATAACAGACCCATACTAAGGGATGACAACAGGGATATCGGCTGGTCTCTGACATACACGAGACTAACGATGAGGCCGCAGTGACCTCTAGTGTCCAATGCTGAGGAATGACGATCCGCTCCGCCAGTGCTGGGACTAGAGATGGACCATAAGAACATTTCATATCACGATTATTGTGACCAAATAAATCGCGATTTACGATATTATCACGATAATCAAAATATTCCCAACATCCATTATCCTGGGGCGGAACGTTTGCCAAAAAAACAGCAGATCTACAAGCTCACAACGTGTCGCAACGAGATTTGGTAGAGAGTGAAAAAAAAAGACTGTATCAAGTACGTACGTACATTATAAGTACCTTTTACCAATTACAGAGGGTTTTAAGTGGTACCGGATATGCAGCTCGGCAAATAAAAGGTGAATTGATCCCAGCGCATGACGGAGGACGATATCACGATCATTTATTTTTGTTATTATTTTATTACGATAAACGATAATATGGCTTATCGCCCCATCCCTAGCTGTGGCCAGTCATAAACAAGGGGAGAACAGACAAACTCAGATCTTACGGTCCAATCCAATGTATTCATTTAACACATTTTACAAACACAGGGTTTCCAAAGTGCTGCACAATAAAAGGTACATAAAAACAATCAGGAGGAGTAATCGGTAAACATTTTGATAAAATAAAACCCATGAAAAGTAAACATAAAAGCAGCAGTAAAAACATCCGCTATCAGCAGGAGACCTTGTTCTTAAAATAATGAAATACAATAAAATAATACAAATGATAAAGATAAAATAAAACCCATAAAAGTAAATAAAAGCGGCAGTAAAAATCATCAGGAGAAGGCCAACGTATAAAAAAGGGGACTTGAGGCAGCATTTAACAGTCATCGGTACAGTGGCGTCAGTTCAGCAAAAGCTAGGGTATGGCAAAGATGGGAGTCCTCGTGGAAAAGAGGCATTACATTTTGTATAACACGGTTCTCTTGCGCGAGGCGTTGTGAGCATGTAAATCGGCTATTTTCACAATGTCTAAAAAAAAAAGAGTTTTGTCTGTTTTTTTACACAGGTTTCTATGGTTTCTCGGGCTGGATATGGCAGCCTGGAACGGTTGTTCAAGTGCAGCTAAACTTGGCATGTTAGTAAACGTGCCACAATTAACAATAATGCATTGCACCTGTGCAGCTGACCTGCTGAACCTGGGAATATACAATTTTGTCAAGGCGTTGTGAGCATGTAGATCTTCTATTTTCACAATGTCTAAAAAAAACGAGTTTTGTCCGTTTTTTACACATATTTCTACGGTTTCTTGGGCTGGATATGGCAGCCTGGAACAGTTGTTCAAGTGCAGTTAAACTTGGCATGTTAGTAAACGTGCCACAATTAACAATAATGCATTGCGCCTGTGCAGCTGACCTGCAGAACCTGGGAATATACAATTTTGTCAAGCTGGGGAGAATACAAGTGTGGAGAATATAATTATAATACCTTGTTAAACTGACCATTTTGTAAAATGTAGCATTTGTAGTCATTTAACAACATAACCAGCACAGATAGACAAAGAGACATTCATGGATTTATATAAGTAACTTGTATTTTCCCCCCTGGACCCAGGGTATGGCAGCTGCATACCCTTGCCATACCCAATTGACTCCCCTGCATAACAGTTTACCACGACTTTACCTCAACCAGGAAGAGGTAAAGACACATCGCCTGCCTCACACAGGAGTGGAAACGTACATGTGTAAACAGTGTGTAGTTTCAGTGACTTGCATCACCTGAAGACCCAGCAACAAACATATCCACACCTTTTACTGATAAACATGTGTGACAAGAGTTGCAATGCTTTATGCAACCTGTCGAAACAGCAGCTTATCTAGGCTGGAAATCTTTTTTTATTTTCCTTTTTTTATCGTAGACCGACCTGGCCGCTTGTTTCTCCCACAAAATCTGGCAACGCTGCCACTGACATCACATCATATCACAACACGTCTCGTTGTGAGCTTGTAGATCGACTATTATCAGCGTGCAACCAATGTAAAAAACAGCCATTATACAACAGGTAGTTCCTTGTAGATCAGCTATTTTCAAATAGCCTAGGTATGAAATAGGTCTTAACCCATTTAGTGTACCTTACTTTGAAGGGATAAGGGGCGCAGTCTAGTGCCGGCACTTCCTCCCATAGCCCTCCCATCTTATTTTGAAGGGCCGGACAGAAATTGCGCAGATTTTTGTCCACTTTACTTTTTTCAACCTTGACCCGGATCTAGTTTAGAAGCAGGAGGGTGTCATGGTGGCCGCGACCAGTAAAAAGACATACAAGCGCTATTTTGCTGTGAAAAATGCCAGCCTTGAGATAATGAGGCTTCTTTGATGGAAGATCAATGGGTTTCTATGGAGGATTTTCACTTTGCGTGCACGTCAACGTGCGTTGTAAACAAACCGCGGACATTACGGATGCACAATGGACAGCCTAGACTCCACGGTAAGGAGAAACAACTTTACTGTATTTACAGTATTTAGGCCTATCGCACGTAAACCCGGGATAGGCAATGTTAACAGGTTAATGTCTAGGTTTTATAATATTATAATTTATATCTGCAAAGTCTTGTAACTAAAGTTGTCAAATAAACGTATAGTGGATTTGGATCCGAGATGTAGTGGAGAAGAAGTAAAAGTATTGGAAATTGGAAATACTCTGGTAAAATACAAATACCTCAAACTTGTACTTAAGTACAGTACTTTTTTTTTTTTTCCTATAATTTTTATCCCACAATTTTGTAACCCATTTTTTTACCCAGTGCCAATTGCCTAAGCTATATGTAATCCTGGGCTCTGCTCTCCCTCTGCCGCACCTGGGGAGACAACGGACTGACCTCATGCTTCCTTCAATGCATGAGTAGTCCAGTTAAGTACAGTACTTAAAGTTATACCATGTAACTTTTTTTATAAAACAAATCTTAAAATTGTCCTAACTGTTAAATCGCTAAAGTTTTAGAACACCCACTTCTCTTTATATGTTTTCTTCTTAGCAGTGACAGGGGCGGGATTTCCCGGCAAAATGACGTCATTTGCATCATCTGCATAAGTTGTGCATACGTTGGCCAATCACATCGCAGATCATACACACATGATACACTACCGGCCAATAACCGACTCTTCAGGAAGTAGCTTCCCTCAGCAACCAGTGTTTACAATGGTGAAGGATTCTTAACCTCTTATTCCCAAAATCCTGCTCAGAAAATTACGTTCTACCACTCCATGGATTCGTATCGGTTGCGGTGGATTGCGGCGCCGCTCCGTTGGTCCGTGGTGGTGGTCCGCGGTGACTCCGGGCGAAAAACGGGCGAAAAACGGACGAAAAAAGCAATACCGCGACTGACCACTAGTTTAGCAACTTACACAGTATAGCTTTAAGAGAATCTACTTAGTTATTACTTTAAGTTTACACCACTGCTGTACAGTAGTGCTGCTCCAGCTGTCACTACACTACAGTACCAGCAGATCTAGACTATAAGAGAGGCTGGTTGCTTCCCCGCTGACAAAGCACTGCATGGCTACAAGGGCGTCACAAGGGGGGGGAAAGTGTGACTGAGTTACCAGGGCCCAAGGTGGAGGGGCCCTAATTCTTTTATACTTCAGCTAATGAAAAATAGCAGATATACAAGCTCACAGTGCAGCACCGAGTGCCGCGCTGTGAGCTTGTAGATCTGCTATTTTTGAAAAGTCGTGAAAATTTGTGTAAATCTTTGAATATATTTATTTTTTTAAGGTTCCGTGGCCAAATAGATATCATTTTGGGGGTCCTTCACATGAAAAGGTTTGAGCACCACTAGGTTTTTCAAAAAACAGCAGATATACAAGCTCGCAGCGTGGCACTCGGTGCCGCGCTGTGAGCTTGTAGATCTGCTATTTTTCAATAGTTAAAGCACAACATAACGCGTAATAATAATGCGTTCCCAGTCTAAATGGGTTAACCCCCCCCCCCTCCCCCTATGAAGAACATTCATGGGGGGCCCGCGGTGAATCCTTGTACACATGGGGCCCACAGTTTGGTGTGACACCCCTGCCTGGCTGAATGACATGCGGAGCGGCTTTCTTTGAAGTCCCATGACTGCCGCGCTAATCGTTGACACTACAAAGCTGACTTCAAGAGCCTTTTCAAAAGCACGTCATCCCACAGAGACGGCGCTTCAGAGGCTAAATGAAGCCTGAAAGAGAAGGAAGGCTCTGCGTTTCACAAGGCAATTACAGCGAGGTATTAATTGCATGCCATGACTGTACAGGAAGCCAGAAACTAAGCACTGTATTTTTTTTATGGATTTCACGTAATGCCAAAGGCCAACCTTTTATTCTGGTGATAAACATTTAACCCTGCAAGACCCGAATTAATTTCTACTTGCAAAATAAATAAATAAATAAATAAATAAATCAGATGGTGTTGTAGGAGTCCTAATCAGAGGAAAATGTAATGTTTAAAAATTAATAATGTTTTTGTAAGGTTTTAAAGCCATAAATTATAAATCATGCTTTAATTTGCATTTTGTGGATATGTTTTCACAATAACATAAGTACATGTTCTAGACATGCTAATGATCACCAATATATATATATATATATATATATATATATATATATATTACAGGCATTTTCCTTATGTTTTTGTGAGGAATAGCTTTAGTGAAAAAGTGAGATGTTGTTCGTCCAGACTCTGGACTCCAGAGATCTTTAAGTGGTGTGGATGTCAGCCTCTGTGGGGGGGATTCATATGCAAATATCGTGGCCAATGGCATTATAATACTAAACAATAGGATGGTGATGTTAACACATCGGGTGCCCACGTGGTGTCTACAAGTAAATTTCTTTGATGTCGCTGGAGGCCCACGACGCGTTTGACGCGTTGTACAGTAAACTATACTGTACTGTAGCTACTGCACTTGGCTACCGCGGTGATGAAACAAACTCCATTTCCCAACATGCAGCGCGCAATTACGTCACCCGGACGTGCTGTGTGTCTCGTTGACTTCCTGTCTAACGGCTGCACAAAAACGCTGTTTTCTCCTAATCTAGCTTTTAAATCACTTTCATTTCAAAACGGCAGCCTCTTCTACCTGCCGTAACACAAACACTGTGGCTTAGAAATGATAAAAAACGGTCCTGACTGAAAGAAAAGATTTTCGCGAAATAAACAGGACATACTCGGATTACATTTACTCAGATTACTTTTCTCGCCAGTACTCTCGCCGGTAGGTAAAATGACGTGTTTGACGCGCGTTGCCATGGGCACCAGCAAATTAGACGTCAGAGATCACGTGGGCATCCGATGTGTTAATGTGTAAAAAGAACAGGAAAATAAATTATAACATTTTTTTAATATATATATTTAAAAGAATGTTGCCAAAAAGCATCGCTGGGTCTTGCAGGGTTAAGCTCCATTTTCTGTACTAAGAGTGAACACAGCTGATCTACAAGTTCACACATACAGACAGATGTTCCATTTCAAAACTTCACACGTCCTGCCATTGGCAAGACAGTAGATTTCCAGTGGATCGGCAGAACATTGAGCTTGTAGATCAGCTATTTTCACGACCCTCTCTGACTTCGAAGTTTAAATCTTTCTGCAAAAATACGCTCCATCCTCCGTAAAATGTAAAAGGCAAAACAGGGAAAGAAACCTGTGGAAGAATTGCATTTTTCAGGAAATTTTCAGGAAAAGAGCAATAAAGCCTGAAGACGTGAATCTGTTATGTTGCATCGCAACTCGTGGGTGCGTTTATATGCATACATCTGTGCATATAAACGCACTCATTGTGAGCTTGTAGATTGGCTATTTTCACTATTTTTGAAAAGTGTGAAGGAAAAAAAAATATTATTTCGAAATATGTGACCGATGCTGGAGAAAAGGTCTTTGGTCTTTTTTCAGCTTTTTGCAGATCAAGAAAGTGCAGGATAAGCTTTCAAATGACGTGTCATTCATTGCAATCTGAATATATTTGAAGAAGATATCGTCACTGTCGGGCAGAAACCTCGTATCTCCAAGTTTCAAATGTGAATGTTTTTTCTTGCCAAGTAAAGCCCTGCTTCATCACACAAGGCCGTCGCACAAAAGTAGTGAAAACAGCTGATCTACAAGCACACAACGCCTCGCAGTGCGAGGCGTTGTGTGCTTGTAGATCGGCGGCTGTTTTCACTAGTTTAAACCATTTTAAAAATGATAAATACAAAACTAACGGTTTTGGACATACAAGGTTTCCACCCGACAGTGACGATATGCTAAACCTCGAACCAAGGATCTGAGTAAAGGGCTCTCAAAGTTTGTCACACTACTGGCAGTCAGGTAAGGGGTGTGAAGAATGGCTTGTTAACTCCACCCCTCACCCGCCCTAACCTATTGGTGGTGTTCTGCAGCTGAAACCTGAGAACAACAACCACACATAAGCCAACAGAAGCTGTTGCTGGTGCCGCCGTTCACTTACGCTTAATTTTGAAGAGCCTCGGAAGCTTTGTGCGTGTGCACGTGAGTGTCCACTGACGATTGAGGAAGATAATCCATTTGTTTACAAACGCTCGCGAAACTAAAATCCAAACCGCGGCCGACCATCGCGTTATAGTGTCGCCGTGACAACAAGCAGATCTCTGCTTCCCTGGCGTTCTTTGCACCTTATTCAGAGATAAAGCTGTTTTTATGTTTGAGCATAGAATAGGATGTCAATGCAGCCTCATGTTATGACATATGCACCAGCGTCTCTCACAGGGTACACAGGACGGATGCAGCTGCATGTAACAAAGTTAACCCTTTGTCTCGTTGAGAGACGAGGGAACTGAGTTTTGGCACAGCGACCTCCAGTGGCCTTGTCTCGTTACTGAACGAGTTTGGCCCCTTGGGTGTTAATGATTCTCAAATGGAGATCTGTTGCAATGAGAAGGGTCTCAAACATACACTCTTAGATAATATGAAAAAAAGGAAAAACACCAAAAATCCAAAATCAAACCTATTTTGTTTGTTGCTGGCTTTTACTATTGCCTACTTATGGCCCTTTTCTCCAGCCTCAGTCAATCTAGAGGCATCTAGGGACACATCTAGGGACATCTAGGGACACATCTAGGGACACATCTAGGGACATCTAGGGACACATCTAGGGACACATCTAGGGACATCTAGGGACACATCTAGGGACATCTAGGGACACATCTAGGGACACATCTAGGGACACATCTAGGGACACCCAGTTGCAAGTGACGCATATCCTGTATAAACAATGGAAGTATAGAAACGTCTCAGGAGTAGAATTGCAACCGTTTCGTTTCACGGCCCACAAACTTTTGATCAAAAGGGGAAATCATCCATATAATGTTTTCTTTTTTCCGAGGGCGGGAAGTTATTACGCTGTGAAAATAACCCCGGGTTTTCAGCTCCAGATTTCCCAACATGCTTTTCTTCCAGGCTGTTCAGGTGATGAAACCGTTGCCTATTCGTGTGACGGCGTGAATTACTCTTGCTTTACTGTACGTGTGTGTGTGTGTGTGTGTGTGTGTGTGTGTGTGTGTGTGTGTGTGTGTGTGTGTGTGTGTGTGTGTGTGTGTGTGTGTGTGTGTCTGTGTGTGTGTGTCTGTGTGTGTGTGTGTGTGTGTTAGGCCTGTCAGTTTGCCTCTAAAATCCCATTCGAATTTCATTCATTCATTTTTATAAGTTTTCGAAAATAGTCGAATATGTTATATAATATATTAATGTATAGTTTTTTTTTTTTTTCTTTTTTTTCATTTTTTATATATATATATATTTTTTAATAAAATGTATAGTTGGAAAATAATAAGCACATTATGTGCGCAAATTCAGATGCTATAACAGGCTGGGAAAAAAAGCTAAGCTACAAGCCCTAATTACATTGCATCATTGACAGGCTGTGGGCTTGTAGATCAGCGGAGGCGGTGCTAGCAGCTAAATAGCTTGTTTAGACAGCGTGTCTTCCCAGCGTACCAGAACAGAACAGTGCAACGAGAGAGAGGAGCAGATCATAAAAGCCAGCTCCTCTACGTTACTGACAGACAAATATTACATTAGTCTTTGGCTGTCCGCTGTTGTCATAAGTTTCTTAAATGTTACTTTCAACTGAAGCTTGGAAACAGCAGGAGAAATAGCCAAGTAGCTAAGCTAGCCAGCTAATACTATGAGGACGGAGAGGAGAGGAGAGGAGAAAGCCTGAAAAGCGTCTTTTTACCGTTGATGGACTTGATGCCATATAGTTTTCTGTTGCACACCCAACAGAAACAGGGACCTGAATTGCTTTCCTGTGTCAAACGTTTCATCCAGCCAAACACAGCTAAAAATCCACCCATGTTAAAACAAGGTGGGGGATGCTATACAGTACTGTTAGTTAGCTGCATTAGTATAGAGTGAAAGGGCAGAGGAGGGCTCCGGACTGCAGCGCTGCAAACGGAGGGTGTCGGGTGTCCCACACACAAAGTGCTGTGGCATAACTTTGTGTCCACTGCACTGCAATTGGTGATCATTTGTGACTTGATGAAAGCATTTATTTTCGCAATGGGAGGTCAGGAAAAACGTTTTTTGTTTGTTTATTTTTTTATATAAACTTTTTTTCTTTTTTTTTTACATTTCGAATAGTAATGTAAGTATTCGACTTTCATCCATTTCTTTAATATTCGAATTATAGTCGAAAAACGAATTTCATTCTGACAGGCCTAGTGTGTGTGTGTGTCTGTGTGCGCGCGCGCATGTGCGCGCATTCGCAGTTCGTACATATTCCTGTCGGAAGCTTCAGTAGTTCTCACGAAGGGCAGATGACTTATTGATTAAAAGGACTCATTTATTCAGATGAGGCATCTGCGGATTGCCCCAGGGTTTGTTTTAGTCATGAAGCCCCCCATCTATGGCGTCGCGGCGTACCCCCTCCCCCTCTTCTGTCTGTTGCATGTGGGTGTCGTGCTGGCCTCGTGCACACAAAGGGGGCTTGAGCCCCTGCCCTTGTACCCATCTGTAAAAAAGTGCCCTCCCCAGACCATGAATAAGTACAGAAAATAGCCAACCTCCAAGCTCACAACGCGTCGCGCTGCGACGCGTTGTGAGCTTGGAGGTCTGCTATTTTCAATATTTTCACCAAAGGCCCCTTTACAAATTTCAGCCCCTGCCTCTCTAACATTCTCTGCATGTCCCTGTTGTCGCACGCACCAAAAAATAGCAGCTTTACAAGCTCACAAGGCATCGCACTGTGATGCGGTGAGAGCTTGTAGACCTGCTATTTTCTTTTTTGGTGTGTGCAGTGCGACACCGCAGTGCTCGACTAAGTATAAATTAAAGCTTAGTAACACCTCAGACTGTACACTGCATCCATTGTGGAAGCCCCCCCCCCCCCCCCCCCCCAACAGACCCTAATATGTAAGCAGCACATTCAGTGTCTGCTTTAGTGTATGGGAATGTCCCAGTTTGCCATCTGTTCCTGCTACAGTTTATAGATTATACATGAAATCGCTGAACTCGAGAACTGATTTTCTTTTCCTGCTGTTTAAACCGCTCTCTCTCTCTTCGCTTCTCGCCCCCGCCCCAACATACCCCCCTCAGTGGTATAAAGTACATTTACTCAAGTTCTGTACTTAAGTGGGTTTGGGGTGGCATAGCTGAATGGTTAGGGAGCCCGCCTGGGGAACCAGAGCCCCTGGTTGTCCCAGGTTCCATTCCAGGCCAGGGTAGCAATGTGGATGTGTGTCCCTGAGCAAGACTCTTAACCCCTAATTGCTGACACGCTCCTTGTGGGCAGCGAATCAGCTGGGTTGGGCTGCAAATTCGGAATTTCCCCCTCGGGATGAAGTAGGTATATATATTATTATTATTATTATTATTAAGTACAATTTTCTACTTCTTTCGTGTATCATCGTCCTTGATGATTGGTGGGCAGGGTTTGAACCACTCACCTTCCACATGAAGGGCATGTGCACTAACCACTACACCAGGGGTTTTCAAAGTGGGGGACAGGGCACCCTGGGGTGCCACGACGGCAGTCCAGGGGTACCGCGAGATAATTTGATAATATTTGGAATTTATTTGGACTCTTAAAAAATATTAAGTATCATTTTAAACTTGAATTACAAACATATTTTTTGTCAGTTCTAACCAAAATGGCTATTATCTCAACGTTTTCCTCGCGACATAATCACTAAAATATCGTCACTGTCGGGCAGAAACCTTGTATCTCCAAGTTTCAAATGTGTACGTATTTTGGTAAAGCAAAGGCCTGCTTCATCATACAAGACTATCGCACAAAACTAGTGAAAACAGCCGATCTACAAGCACACAACGCCTCGCATCGGCTGTTTTCACTAGTTTAGTACATTTTATAGATGATAAATACAAAACGAACGGTTTTGAACATACAAGGTTTCCACCTGACAACAACGATATGCTATAAATATACTGTAAGGTGCTGGGAGTGAGTTATAATGAGTTATAATGTAGGGGTGCCTCGGATTAAAAAAATATTCATGGGTTGCCCTGAGACAAAAAAGTTTGGGAACCCCTGCACTACACCAACCCACCCATGAGTAGACCCACCCAATTTTCAGTACTTTTAATTCTACTCCACTACACAGAGGCCAATATTGTACTTACAAAACATAAATTGACCACTTAAGCCCTATACATTTCGGCCATTCGAAAATCTAAAGCGATCTGACGTATTGTAAGCTTGTAGATCTGCTATTTTCAACAAAATATTTTTTACACATTTTATGCATTTGAGATCTTGTGTAATGGGACACATCTTGATACCAATCAAATTGTCAAATATTAGAGGCAGGAATTGTGAAAATAGCCGATCTACATGCTCACAACGCCTCGCAACGTTGTGAGCATGTAGATCTGCTATTTTCGCATTAGAACCATGTTATACAGAATGTAATGCCTCAACTCTTAGTGCTCGTCAGGTTGGGGTCCCCATGATTATTTTGGGGGTCGCGGCCTGAAAAGATTGAGAACCACTGGTGTACAGCTTTCCTCCTGCCATCGCCACCGTCATCGCTCTCGCCACTTCGATGCCAGCCATGGCCCCGTGAATCACCCTGCCCGCGATACCACGCAGTCCCTGTGAATCACTCTGCCCGCCATGCCACACAGTCCCCGTGAATCACTCTGCTAGGCTGACAGAGCGGATCGCCTGCCAGGGACGACGTTGGTATGAATTATAAACGCCGCCAGCTGGCTGCCCTCGAATGCCACCAGCTTTAGCGTCGAGCCGTCCCAGCGACGTGCCAATCCCGAACCCCCTTTTACATTTGTGTTTCTTCCAACGAATCCACCAACCCCCCCCCACACACCGGAGCCTGAGGATTAAAACGTCAACGTTGCACTGAAAAGGGGGTCAGCGGCCCCGCGACACCCCAGGGTGGGGGTGGGTTAGCGGGGTTAGGCCTTTAAGGGGGTGTCGGCAGGGACGTGCAGAGAATGTTAGAGAGGCAGGGGCTGACATTTCTAAAAGGGCCTTTTGGTGGAAGCAACGAAAATAGCAGACCTCCAAGCTCACAGCGCGTCGCGCTGTGAGCTTGGAGGTCGGCTATTTTCCGTTGCTTGATACCACACTGAACTAAGCATAATCAAGTGAATACTGGAGATGTGGCGTAACGGCATGGATTTCTACACAGACAGGGCAATTCTTTCAACATAAGTTGAAGTTCAGTAGTAACCTCGCGTCACCAGGCTTTCTCGGGGGAAAGCCCTGTGCTCGTTTACTAAACGGGTCGTTTGATCCGGTGTCGACTGGATGGCAGAAGCGGCGTCACTTTGTTCTGGTTCCCCGTTTGTCTCACCAATCCCTATCTAAATGCTAGAGGAGTGTAGTCTTGCCAGTCGCTGAGAGTTGCACTAAAAGATGGAAATACAAAACAAACTTAAAAAAAAAAGAACTCAAAACTACGCCGCATCAATGGTTTTATTGGGTAGGTACTAAAATGATGTCATTGAGCGCAGGGAATTGTTTGGGGTTAAAACGGATTCCGGTTTGGTGTTTCCTGCCAAAGTGTAGTCCGTTTTGACTACAAAATGACGTAGGACGCCATCCGCTCCCGACCGGATCAAAAGCCAGGAATTGAAAGCGCTCCCAGGCTAGTTCTGGAGAGTTTGGTCAAGACAATTCTCTTGAACGCTGCCTTCAGGTATGGCATGGAAAGAGGGGCATTTGCATGTCTTTCACCATAGTAAAAACTGCCTTCATGGTCTGGAGAGGGCACTTTTTTACAGACTCAAGCCCCCTTTGGTGTCTACATATGTGTGCACGTGCCTGGTGTCAGATACTTTGGGCCATGTCTGTGCAGTGTGGCTGGTGACATGACCATAGTCAACACGTGACTGTTATATGACAGCGACAACACATAAAAACAGACATTCATTGTTTGCGTTAAAAGAAACTGATACCTTTTTTTTTTCTGGAAGAATTATTGCTGCAGTTTCAGCAGTTTTATATGGATAATCAATCACTGTCTTATGTGTTGACAGTTTTGTGAAAAATGGCATGTAGATTTTATCATCTGCCTTTGGAGAATTGCCACTATTGTGCAAAGTGAACGCACCTTTAGTTGAACCGATCAGAGGAAATTGGCTTTTCCAATAACCTTGTTATACGAGCAGGGATGGGACGATATGAAAATGTCATATCACGATTATTGTGACCAAAGAAATCGCGATTTACGATATTATCACGATAATCATGATCCATTATCCTGGGGCGGGACATTTGCCAAAAAATAGCGGATCTATAAGCTCACAACGCTTGTAGATCCCCTAACTATTTTTTGGCAAGACATTTGATAGAGAGTGAAAAAGACTGTATCAAGTACGTATATTATACGTACGTACCCTACTACCTTTTACTAATTATAGAGGGTTTAAACTGGGGTACCGGATATGCAGCTCGGCAAATAAAAGGTGAATTGATTCCAGTGCATGACGGAGGACGATATCACGATAAATGTAATCTCCACGATATGATTATCGTGATGTTTTTATCACAATAAACTATAATATCGCTTATCGTCCCATCCCTATATGTGAGAGAGAGAGAGAGAGAGAGAGAGAGAGAGAGAGAGAGAGAGAGAGAGAGAGAGAGAGACAGATTAATCAAACAGAGATTAATGTCTCTGATCTATATTTCAACATCTTTCTCAGTAAATATTCATAATAGCGCGGCCTCATGTCTCTGCCTGGATCAGCATCAGTCAATGTTCACCAAACAAAGTATGTCATCATTTCAGTTGTTCCAACAGAGCAGCGTTCATTCACACAAGTACATTAAATAAAACAACAGATCAGGTGGTCGACGGCGTGGCTTTAAGCTGGTGTCTCGCACTCTGTGCCGCGCTGTGAGCTTGTAGATCTACTGGCGTCTCTCACTATGTGCCGCGCTGTGAACTTGTAGATCTGCTGGCGTCTCCTCCCAAGGATACCGGAGGCTTCTAGGCAGTGGAGGAGAAAGTACTCAAATATACTTAAAGTACCAAAAGTAAAAGTAGTCAGTGTGCAGAATGTCCCATTCCAAGTTTTCAAATGTATAAAATATACATTTATAATATGCGACACATTGTGAGCTTGTAGATTTTCAAATGGACAAAATGTATGAAGGGATGAAGAGGTTAATGTATGTTTTGTAATAATAATAATCAGAATCTACAAAGTAACTAGTAACTAAAGTTTTGAAATACATGTAGTGGAGTAAAAGTACAATATTTGGATCCGAGATGTAGTGGAGTAGAAGTAAAAGTATTGGAAGTTGGAAATACTCAAGTAAAGTATAAATATCTCAAACTTGTACTTAGTACAGTACTTAAGTAAACGTACTTAATAGTTACTTTACACCACTTGCTTCTAGGAACAGCAAATTTCAGAAGTTTTAGAGAACACTTTTAAAGTTTTATCAGTGTTATGCCTCATTCACACTACAGATATATAGTTGAACGTTTTGCTTGGTAATTCAATGTAATCTCAATGGAAACCAGCTTTAAAGGCTGGGCGTGTCGGCTGTCCTTGGAATCCAGCCTTTAAAGCTGGTTTCCATTGAGATTACATTGAATTACCAAGCAAAACGTTCAACTATATATCTGTAGTGTGAATGAGGCATTAGACTTTGGTTTCAAGGTCGACGTAGATCATGATTATGAAATATAGATGCACGCCAATACTTCTCTCTAATAAAAAAGAGTGAATTGTGGGTGAAGGTGACAACTTTTTGTGATAAAGAATTCCGTCTGTTTCGGCTTCAAACCCCGAGCTTGTACGCTTTCCATCTCAATGTGATCCCGCCTTGGTTTCATCACCACGCATCAAGTTAATCATAATACCAGTGCACCGAGCTTAAAGGCACGCTAGCTTATCTCTTTGTTACTTTATTGTTAAAAGGTTAAAGCTTTATATATCGATAGCAAGCTTTGCTTTAGAGCGTTTGTTCAGTAACAAAAGATTCATTTCCCCATAGCTCGCTCTTTAGCCAAAACGCTAATCGCTTTTAGTATGAAAATCTGCAGATCCATATATGGAGCTGGCCAACACCTCTACATCTGACCTCACAGACTCCATATATGGATATAGCTGACCTGTTCTGACATCACAATGTCTGGACCAGTCAGATGAATAGTCTAACTCCTGCTTTTCAACTGTGCCGTATTAACAATTTTGCTGCCATTTTAAAGATAGCTGTAGTAAGCAGCTGCCAAATTGTCCTTACCTTTTAACGTGGGCATGCGCACGCATCGTGCACAATCTGTGCGCGACTCATCTAGTAGACTGTAGACTCGGTGACAAGCTTTCGAATACAAAAAACCCCATTGAAATAGTCATATCTGTTGCCACGCTGTATCCCTGCTTATCCGCCAGTGTTTACATGAAAAAACATTGAAAAAAGGCAACTGTGCGCTATGGTAACAAGTGGACACGTTCGCGCACAAAACGCACGATATGTGCGGGGATCATAATCCAGGCGTGTAGAGACTGGATCAAAGTTTCCAAACGCAAAAATCCGATTGAAAAACGAGTGTTCCATCGCAGAGTAGCTTTCTCTTCTGTTACACTGTAAACCAACGGAGGCGGGACTATGGCCCAGGCTCAGACCGGATACGGAAAGCTAGATCCGGTCCAGACCGGAAATGACCGGATACAGTTAGGGGGGCGGACCTAAAGAGCCAGAATCAGCGAAAATCTGCGATAATACTTTTAATCCTTTCATAATGATTAAAGCTAATTAAACTTCCGGGTTCGACGGGCATGGCACCGCGGTACATCGGGAAATCTACGGTTTCTACGGGGATCGCCCAGAATGAGTTAAGAAGCTCGGATGCTTTCAGTGCAACTTCGCCCTTTAGGGCGTCTTACTGGTACATATTCATGTGGGTTACACATTTCAGGAGAGATAATTTACCAGTAAGACTCCCTAATCAGGAGATAAGCGACCGTCAGGTCGCAGTGTGATTTTAGAGCAAAATGTGTAGCCAAAAAAGTTTTTGAAAAAATCGGCCTGATGGTGGCGCTTTGTGGGAGAGATCCATGTTGATGACATGAGTGTAGATATGTTGTGTACCGATTTGCGTGATTTTAGAGCAAAATCTGTAGGAGCAGTGTCCAAAAATGTGTTGGAAAACAATCATCCTGAAGGTGGCGCTATATGGGGCAGATCCATGTTGAAGACATGAGTGTAGACCAAGTGAGTACCGATTTGCGTGATTTCAGGCCAACATTTGTAGGAGCAGTGTCCAAAAATGTGTTTTGCAAGAATCGGCCTCATGGTGGCGCTAGAAGAGGGGCATGTGAGAATTGAGGGGTTGTGGTTTGGCAGGCAAGGAGTGTGTGTGCAAAATTTGGCACGGATCGGGGCAACCGTGGCGGAGATATGAGTAGGGGAAAAGTGTGACGTGTGACGTGTGTGACTGACTGACAGACTGACAGACTGACAGCGGGTGGAGGTTTTGTCAATGTTCCAATTCCAATTGTTTTGCTTCGTCACTGCATTTCCATTTTTTTATAATCCTCTGAGTCCTCTTCAGGTCAATGCGTCGCAAAGCTTGTGAGCTTGTAGATCTATTTTTGCCCCCCCAGAGCAGGGTTGGCAATTAAGGGTTCAAATGGTTAATGTCTGCAGTGAGTCGTAGCCTTACAGGGAGGCTCTGAGAAACACTGCCGTTCCAGTTTAGCTCTGCTATTCTTCCCTGACTTTCAGCGAAGGTCGCACGGCTCTAAATGAGATTGAGCCGAACCGAACAAAGACACAAGTTATGGTTATCTATTTTTTGGGTCAGCGCTTTTCTTTTCTTTCTTTTTTTTTCTTATGTGGCCAGCAGGTTTCAGGAGGAAGGCGGAACAAAAGGACAGAAAGGGGAACGAATAGGAGGAGACCTGAATAATTTAATTTGGAGAGCAGGAAATGTCATCTCAATTAGACCGTGAGATGAACCGCCGTATGCGCACGAGTGTTCGCTCGCTCGCACGCTCAAAAGTGCACACAAGCACGCGTGTTCTGGTATAAACGGAGATGAACGGAGTAAGAAACAATAAGAAAACATCCAGAGAGAGAGAGAGAGAGAGAGAGAGAGAGAGAGAGAGAGAGAGAGAGAGAGAGAGAGAGATGGAAGCAGAGAGTCATCTGTCCTGTGTAGTCAGGGGTTGTCACAAGGGGGGGGGGGGAGTTGGACTGAGTTGCTAGGGCCCAAGGTGGAGGGGCTCACAGCGCGTCACTGAGTGCCGCACTGCAAGCTTGTAGATCTGCTATTTTTGTGAGCAAATCTTTGAATATATGTATTTTTTTTAAGCGAACATTTGTAACTCAAAATTTTGCTTCTGGGGGGTCCCTGGAACTAAATATTTTGAGATGGGGGTCCGTGGCCAAATACATATCATTCTGGGGATCCTTCAGAAGAAAAGGTTTGAGCACCACTGACATAAAACATATTTCTTTCTCAAAAATAAACCTTAAAAGGATTTGAAATATACAAAGACTTGCACACATTTTCACGTTTTTTCAAAAATAGCAGATCTGCAAGCTCGCAGTGAACTTGCAGATCTGCTATTTTTTCAATCGCTAAAGCACAAAATAACGCTTAATAATGCGTTCCCAGTCTAAATGGGTTAAAGCCCCTCCCCCTATGAAGAACATTCATGGGGGGCCCGCAGTGAATCCTTGTACCCAGGGCCCAGGATTTGTTGTGACGCCCCTGTGTGTCGTACATTAGATTAGACACAGCTTTGAGATAAAAACAAACCTCCAAATAAACCTCCTCATCACTCTGAGATGATAAAGAAGATGAACTGAGGCTCTTATCACCATCTAAAGCATAGCGTGCACGCACGCACACACGCACGCACGCACGCACACACGCACGCACGCACGCACGCACGCACGCACGCACGCACGCACGCACGCAGGCAGGCAGGCAGGCAGGCACACACACACACACACACACACACACACACACACACACACACACACACACACACACACACACACACACACACACACACACACACACACACACACACACACCAGGGACGTGCAGGGAATGTTAGAGAGAGGCAGGGCCTGACATTTCTAAAAGGGCACTTTTGGTGAAAATATCAAAAATAGCCGACCTCCAACTCGCTCCCTGCCAATTAAATATGGGCTTTTTGGCTCATATTGCCATAAATCTCCATAGACTTCCATGTAATTTATAGTGCACAGATCATGCACGCCCATGCACAGATCATGCACCATGTTTGTGCAGGCTGTTCACAGCTTTCAAACAAAAAAATCAGATTGGAAATCCGTTCAGGCATTCTTGAGAAAATAGCCATTATGTTTTACATGTTATGTAAGCAAAGATGGCTGCCCTGTATGAAAGATGGGGTTGTATGGGGGGTGGAACATACAAAATCGCGATTGAAATCATGTTTACTAGATTTAATGTTTTTTTTCTTTGTTTTTTTTCTAAGTAAAAGTCGATTTTAAGTCGTTTGGCAGGGAAGTCCATAGTGAGATAGTTGATCTGAAAGTCGTTTTGCACTGAACTAGTTAAAGGACAACTTTAGTTTTTTACAACAAGGCTATATTAGAGTATATTAGATTGTAATTAAAGAATATAAAAGATGAGTGTTAAAATGATTTCATTTACTTCTTTCGTTCTATTTATCTCTTTCTTTAGAGATTATTATTTCAGTGGTTGGGGGCAATGCGTACACGTTACAAGTGGCTAAATATGTCATTTTACACAGAATAAGCCCATTCCCAAAATATAACGCAACCTTTCATGGTTGGATGTGACTTATGGGGGCTAGAAGTGTTACTGTAAATAGCAATAAAGAAACTGCTGGCTTATTGTGTCTAAAAATACATATTTAGCCACTTGTACACATGCCCCCATGTGTACGCATGCCCCACATTTTAGCACGGTAAACGCGATAAAACAATAGAACGAAGCAAATGAAAACATTTTAACACTCACTTTTTCTTTTCTCTAATTACAAAATAAAATATGAACCCGGCTAAGGACAACAAAGTTGTCCTTTCAGCTCACAACAGGTCAGCTATTTTCGGTACTTGATACCACACTGAACTAAGCATAATCAAGTGAATACTGAAGAGGTGGCGTAACGGCATGGATTTCTACACAGAGAGGGCAATTCTTTCAACATAAGATGCTGCATTCAAGTTCAGGAGAGTTTGGACAAGCCAATTCTCTTTAATGCTGCCTTCAGGTATGGCATGGAAAGAGGGGCGTTTACATATTCTTTCACCATAGTAAAAACTGCATTCATGGTTCTGGAGAGGGCACTTTTTACAGACAGATAAAAGGGCAGGGGCTCAAGCCCCCTTTGATGTCACACACACACACACACACACACACACGCACACACACGCACACGCGCACGCACACACACACACACACACACACACACACACACGCACACGCACACGCACACACACACACACACACACACACACACACACACACACACAACAAACAAAATAGCTGTGACAAGCGTGCTCCAAGCCTCTCTGGTGATAAGCCTTTATTCCATAGCTCAGAAACCACATTCACACCCTATAAAAAAACAATCCCATCAGGCCCGGTCGTGGCCCGGCCCGGCCCGGCCCGGCGCTGTATATTTAGTCTGGAGGCTCTAGTCTAGTGTATCTATGGACGGGACGGGAGGCAACGGAAGGCTCAAATCCCCTCTCCTCATCCCCCTGGACTAGCGGCCCTAATCCTACAGCTCAGAGCACCTGTCAGAACAGGAGCTCTGTAGCTCACATGCCACTCGTAAAAAGATACACACGCACGCATGTGTGCGCGCACACACACACACACACACACACACACACACACACACACACACACACACACACACACACACACACACACACACACACACACACACTCCAATCCGTAATTCAACTCTTGACCCCTGCAGGTACCGATACATTTTTATGTTGTGAAAATATAGTTAGCTTTACAAGCACAAATGTCCTCTTACACACACGCGCACACGCAGGCGCACACATCTAGGGTTCTCAACCTATGGGTCGGGACCCCCAGAGGGAAACATTGTGAAAATAGCCAATCTATATGGCCTAATAAGACCTGGCCTTGCACTGCAATGTCTCGTAGAGACTAGGGTTGGGTATCGTTAAGATTTTAGCGATTCCGATTCCCCGGTTCTGCTTATCGATCAGATTCCTTATCGATTCTCTTATCGATTCTCATTGGGCAGGGGAGGAGAGAAAGAGTACTAATGGGTTAATTTAACATACATTCTCTTTTATATGATATCTCTGAGTAGATGATGCACAGCATACACAGCCCCTGTGGTCATCTATGGGGCGATTCTAGCCTCTTCTATCAGGGGTGCAAGACAGACCGAGTACTTCTATTACCTCGCGCGCGTGCGGAAAACAGGTTTTGTCCTGTTGTTTTAACGGTTTTCTGCAGTTTATTTTTTACCCAAATGTAACACAATATAAACAAAAAAAAGTGCAAAACAGTTGCTTCTTTTTCTAGACACCATGAGCAAATTAATTTAGGCCTACTTATATTTTGCAGGCAGAGGTAGCACAGGACATATAAATCCAAACATCAAGTTAATCATCAAGCAATCAAGCAATCATCCTTATTACACCATGAACTGCAGCCTCCGGTTTTTGGCACTTGCATACTGATCAATTATTTGCTGCAGTTTAATTTCGTGTTCTTTCTCAATCTGTAAAATGCCTATATGGTGTTAATCTCACAGACCACCCATAGTGCCTGCCAAGTCTGCCAAGTTAACAACAGAAATACTTGCCCCTCCTCTCTTTTTGCGCACATTTTACAAACCACGATCACTGTTTTATTTAATAATTAAAAAATAAAATAAAGTTACATTACAAAAAAAAGTAAAAAATAAATAAAAAAAATGGCCGCCTGGTGGCCAGGGGGTGCAAGTGCACCCAAGGACACCCCTTAAAATCACCTGTGTTAGTGCTTGCAGCCATGCTGGGGGCTGGTCAGAAATAGTGCTCTTTTCTACCTCCTCCCCTCCTTATGCTCCTTTATTTTTTACAATGTGCTCAATCCAATGTCCCGTTTTTGCAGTGCTCAGAACGTGAAGGCACAATGACATTTAATTTTTTACAGTGTAGCAGCTACAACGCCGGCTCACTCGGATGCGAAGCTTGCGGAGCTGCAGCAGCACACAGCTAAAGCAGAAGCACTGTCTTCTACAGTTTGGATCAACGGATTTACACGCTTTTCTTTCTTGCACATGTGATTTATAGGGGAGCATTTAGCAACACGGAGCACACATTGGACATGCAGCCCGTTTTGTAATAAGAACGTGGGAGGCGGGCTTGCAAAACAAACCTTTTAGGGCGCCTAGTCCTATCTCGGACACAAAACGGGGAGACTTGTCCGTTCATGCAGTGAGCTTGAGTAACAACTGAACTAGGAAAGCTGACGCCTCATTATTAACTCATTGATTGCCCTTTTCAAGATGGCCACCAAGTACCAGGATGCCACGTTCCTAAATGTCTAGTGCACGGATACATTTTTAGTGCACGGATCGTGCACGCCCATGCCTAGATCATGTGATCATGCACCATATGTGTAGTACTTTTTAACAGCTTTCAAACAAAAATCCGTTGGAAATCCGTTCAGGCATTCATGAGATAGAAGCCTTCAAAGTCAGACAAAAAATCATTTTGCCATTTTGAAAGATGTGTTTGTTATGGGGCTAAACATGCAATTTCGCGATTGCGATCATGCCTAATACATTTTAGGCATTTTTGGAAATAAAAATATTAAAACAACATTTTTGAAAAAAAAACTAAAAAAAACTCGGGCCTTGGCAATCAATGAGTTAAAACTAGCACAGCACACAGGCAATGACTGTGACATTAACATGCACAATCTCGTGAAATATAATTTAGAACGCCTCTGCTTAGACGACATGTTGGCTGCGGTCTAACAAAACAAGGCAGCGCGTGTTGTGATGTCATCGCGCATACTGTATGCAGGCATCGATAGCGGAAGCGTTAAGGACTTTGGCTAACGATTCCATGGAATGGATCCACAGGGAGCCGGTTCTCAACAAGAATCGGTTACTCGATACCCATCCCTAGTAGAGACAAGTAGGCCATACATGGCCATGGCGCAAGGGTCCCATCCTCTTTTACAGTACACTTTAAGACATAATAAGACATAATAAGACAGAATAAAGCCATAATAAGAAATAATGTGTTGGTAATTAGAGCTAATATATTTTATTAGACAGAAACAAAGACAGAGTAGAAAGAGCGAATACATTCTCTGGCACCGTCACCTGCCGTGGAACTGCAGCGGCAGACACTGCCGCACGACCGCTAGTTCGACCAGCAGTCGCACTGCATCGCCGGCTATAGGACCAGCAGACCCACCAGTAGGACCGGCGGCCGCCGCACGGACCGGCAGGTCCCGTAGCGGTAAACTGCCCGTCCGTGCGGTGGTGGCTGCCGCGGCAGTTATCAGCGATGCCGGTGCCAGATAATGTATTCGCTTTCTGCTATTCTGTCTCAGCTACCAGCGGTCGTGCGGCAGTGTCTGCCGCTGCAGTTCCGCGGCAGGTGACGGTGCCAGAGAATGTATTCGCTCTTTCTACTATTCTGTCTTTGTTTCTGTCTAATAAAATATATTAGCTCTAATTACCAACACATTATTTCTTATTATGGCTTTATTCTGTCTTATTATGTCTTATTATGTGTTAAAGTGTACTGTAAAAGAGGATGGGACCGGCGCAAGTTGGCAACCTCGACAGAGTGCAGTTCTAGTTTCTAGCCTGGGACCACCTGGAACCCAGTCAGGGACCACTGGTGGTCCTCGGACCACAGGTGGAGAACCACTGCCTTAAAGGGAAAAGGGAATCAGGACTTGTTAAGGTGCCTCCACACTGAAAATACTACAGGAGACTCTTTCTAACTGTTCACAGACTGCAAAGAACTGCAAAGAACTGCAAAAATCTATGCACATTCTTTCCAGCCGACTGCATGCCGACTGTAGTTATTGTACGCAGTTGTGTGCATGCGCACTGTGTTGCCAGGTCTGCTCGTTATAAGCGACTTTGATCCCGTTTTCCTATAATGTTGCTAGTTGTGGGTTACTTTAGTTCGGGCTTGTTTCTGAAGTGTAGTTGCTTATTTGGCCTTGCTTTCAACATTCTTTTTAGAAAATAGCTAATGTAATAGAGCTCAATAGGTCCACTATAAAGGAGTATCAAGTCGCCTCAATCCTACCGACCGATTGCAAAAGACTGAGCAGGTTCGGTTATCGATCGACGGGTTCCGACAGCCCTATCGACGGCAAGCGCCTCTTGCCGACAAGTTGCTGATGGCTCCCGGTCGGCAGCAGACGCCTTCCGCCGCCTTCCGCCGCCGATTTGTGGCCGAATCGGTGCGGTCAAAACCTTGCTTTAGTCAGAAATGTACTTGGTTCAGTAAGACATTAAAGCTAAAAGTTTAACTCAACAAAAGAAAAAGTCCCGGGGACTTTTCTTTGTTTCCATCGTGGTTGTAGACTAAGAGGAGGTGGGAATTGAAAGCTGTGCGTTGAAGTAATAATAAGGTGAAAGAATGAAATGTGTTATGTTTTGCACTTGTATTTATTTCCCAGAGTTCATATAATATTAATACGTTTAGCCGATTAGAGAAGGCACAAGGCGTCGATTTTAAGATATCTCAAGACTTGCGGGTCTTTTTATTTGAATGGCGCCGGAAGGATATTACTATTGGTGTTTTAACCCATTTAGGCCTAACATTATGTAATGCTTTAACTATTGAAAAATAGCAGATATACAAGCTCGCAGCGCTGCGAGCTTGTAGATCTGCTATTTTTGAAAAAGTCATGAAAATGTGTGCAAATCTTTGAATGTATTTTAAAGCGAATGTTTGTAACTCAAATTTTGCTTCTGGGTGGTCCCTGGAACTAAATATTTTGAGATGGGGGTCCGGTGCCAAATACAAATCATTTTGAGGGTCCCTCACATGAAAAAGTTTGAAAACCACTGACATAGTAGTCTCTCAAGAACGGACTAACTGAGCTCCAGTTAAGTGAAAAGGACCTATTCTTTGATGATGGCTCGCCAGATTGCTAACATTCATGGGTTGCATTTTCCTTCTAAGATGTTCTGAAAAACCTATGTTTCTATTCATGGGTTGCATTTGTAGTCCTACACCAGCCATTTTGAGGACCAACACAGGTGTTTTGATTAACGTAGAACATTGGTTCTATGCCAAGTGAGTCCACCTGCCACGCTGTTGTGCCATGAGACTACAAATTATAGCAGATGAAGTCTGCCAGGGAAAAAGTACTCAAGCAATTTGTGTGCTACCTGTGTTGGTCCTCAATATGGCCGGTTTAGGACTACAAATGCAACCCATGAATAGAAACATAGGTTTTTCAGAACATCTTAGAAGGATTCAAAGGACACTCATAGAATCGGGTCAAAATTCAAATTTTCACGATTTTTCAAAAATAGCAGATCTACAAGCTCGCAGCGCGGCACTTGGTGCCGCGCTGTGAGCTTGTATATCTGCTATTTTTCAATAGTTAAAGCATAAAATAATAATACAGAATAATGTGTACCTGTTCCGAATGGGTTAATAAAGGGAAAACTTTTCAAAGCATTGGGAACACAGAGCCAATATATTCAGAATGTGATATACTAATAATGTTGCTGTACAGCCTCCAGTTCCACACATAATGAAAGCCAGTCTTTGTGGATTTAACAGTGTTTGTCTGGAGCAGTGCGTTCAAATGGAGCTCGGAGCCGTAATGGTATTGTCAGTTCTGAATCCCAGCTGGAATTCTGTGATGTTCAGCTGTAAACTCTGGGTAACTCTGAATATGGAAATAATCATAGATTTGATCAAACGGATTCTTATTTTTGCCCCCACACACCAAGACAGTGGGTGAAAGTGTTGCACAAAGCAATTATAGACAATATTACCTGATGCTCAGAAACCAAACCTGCCATCCTTGCCTCTCATTATTGGCAGTGGTTTAAAAAGTACCCAAATGTTTTACTTAAGTAAAAGTATCAATACTGCAATATAGACTCTGTTTCAAGTAAAAGTCCGGAATTAAAATGTACCTACTTGAGTAAAAGTACAAAAGTATTGGCATCAAAACGTACTTAAAGTAAAAGTGCTCATTATGCAGAATGTCCCATTTTAGGTTTTCAAATGTATACAAATCTTTTGAAAATAGCAGATCTACAAGCTCACAATGCGTCGCATCGCGACACATTGTGAGGCTATAGGAGATGAGACGTCGACCGCGGCTTGTGATTGGCTGAACCGGAGGTAGGCCAGCGCTCTGCTGTGCGGAGAGGACGAACGGGGAGGCGGGGGAAGGAGGAAGCCACGCGAACCTGCGCAGTGAACGGTGGCTCGCAGGGAATAGTTGAAGTTGAAGTTGTTGAAGTTGATTAACACATGTCAATCATTCTGACCTCATGAATTATAAAGTAGAGTCAAGGTACCTACTTAGGGCTGTTAATTGTTTTGTTATAATACACAAACACAGAAATCTTTCACTTTTTTGGCATCTAGTGTATGGCCATATTATCAATACAGATTGATTGATTGATTGATTGATTGATTGATTGAAGACTTTATTAGAAGTTTGCATAGAAAAAGGTACAGTTTCATGACAGTACAGTTCACTGGTACAAGGTCAACTAAAAGCAGATCCTAGGAAAGCAATTGGCTTATTTACACAGGAATCCATTGAAGTATCTCATATAACATTGAATGACAGACGGATAGAACACAGTACTATGCAGTAGATATAGTAAAAAAAAAAAGGAAATAAAAAGAAAATAAACAGTGCAAAAAATACATACAGTAGGTAAATACAAAGAGGGGTCAGGGGAGGCTGGGCTAGGTTTGTTATTGATAGTTGCGAATGGCTGCCGCCTGTAAGTGGTTTTTCAGGGCGATATGCCCTAAAAAGTGTGAAAAACTTATTTTTCATTTCACAGCGTCTTTAAGTGGTTAACATAACAACTTTCTTTAGCTGGAGAAAGACTGTCAGTTTGACTGGTTTCATGTGTTTGCAGCACAGGGAATAAATCACTATCAGTGCGTCTGTGTGAAGACACTTTCATAACAAATGACATGTAGATTTAATCAGCTCCCTGTGAAGAACTGCCACACTCACTTTATTCTCCTTTGCCAAGCAAAGACGAGCTCCAAATCCCCCTCCTTTCTTCTGTGAATTGAGTACAAAGGACCCCAATGTAATCAAGCCATGGTGCTTTCTCTTGGTACTTTAAAGAGGTGGTGCCATAGGTTTGTACTTTTTCTGTTTTGTGTGTGTCTATGGAGTTAACATCTATACTATAATTTTGCGAATGTCTGTCTGAGTGAGTGTCTGTCTGTCTGTCTGTCTGTCTGTCTGTCTGTCACAGCGTTTCTCCTCAGTGGCTGGAGCAATTGATCTGAAATCGCATCACCATTAGCATATGAACACACCTGACATAACTGTGAAGCCCGTTTGTCACTTTCACAAATCATATGCTGTATATTAGCATTTTTATGGTGTAACTACTATCTATTCTGCATCTAGCATGAGGCATATCTATTCTGCATCTAGCATGGGGCAACATGTTTAACCAGCTCTGTGCGTGCGTGCGCGTGTTGGCTGGCCCTCTTTCAGATGTTGTCATGTAGATCGGTACACAGTATCTCTGTAGCCTTTAAACGAAACGGGTATTTCTTACATTGATGCTCCTACATATTATCATGCAAGCACCAGAAAGTTACTTTCCATCCCTCATATACTGTGTGCACAGTGCACACCCCATAACCCACACACTGCACATCATTTCGGAGCTCATATCTTTGAACGGGTAAGGACTAGTTACTCTAATAGACCACCTGTGTATTTTTGGTTTCTTCCTGAAAGCTCAAAGC